>NW_006399777.1:500538-544193 GCF_000299155.1 Elephantulus edwardii
ATTCTGCCGAAAGCATCCTTGATTATAGCAACTCGAGGTTTGAATTTGTTCTTCAGTTCCTTGAGCTTAAGATATGCTGAGCGAGTTTGGCCCTTTTGATTTTCCGACTCCAACTCCTTGCACATTTCACAAAAGCAAGACCAAGAGGAGGAGGTTGCTAATAAATACCAAGGTTCAAGGAATAATATCTAGCATTACTTGAGGTGAGTATACCAGACATCCCAACTATACAGCAAAAGCTATATGTGGTGAATGGAGAAGAGATTAAAACTGTCAACAACTTCATTTTATTTTATTTGGATCCACAGTTAACACCATTGGTACCAGCAGTCAGGAAATCAGACATATTGCACTGGGAAAGTCTGCAGGTAGGGACCTCTCCAGATTGTCAAGAAGTAATGATGTCAGTTTGAGGACAAAGGCACGTCTAATTCAGACCATCACTTTCCTATCACTTGCGGTGCATCTGACAGCTGGACATGAGTAGAGATGACCGAAGAAGAATTGATGCCTTTGGGTTGTGGTGTTGGAGAGAAGCACTAAACACTCCATGAATGACGAAAAGGACAAGTAAACATGTATTAGAGAGGGTGCAGCTGGAGTGCTCATTGGAAGCAAGGATGAGGTGGCTTCGCCTTACATATTTTGGGCATGTTTCTAGGAAGGGTTCTTTCTTGGAGAAGGACGTTATGCTGGGAAGGGTGGAGGGTCAGTGAAGGAAAGGAAAGCCCTCAATCAGGTAGATTAACATGGTGACTGCCGCAATGGACTCTTGTATTTCAGGAAGTGTGAAGATGGCACTGGATAGAACAGTGGTCAGACCCACTATTCACAGGGTCGCTATGAGTCATAGTGGTCAGAACCAGTATTCATAGGGTCGCTATGAGTCATACTCAATGACACCTAACAAAAATCACAACAACACTATATATCATATCATATCATATCATATATCATATATTTTAACCTCAAATTCTCCTTGTAAGAATTTACTATATAAAAAAATAGTAGATATTTATATTCATAAATAAAATTTCAATCAAAGAGAACAGTAGCATTCACAATGAAATAATCTACCTAATGGAATCCGTTTTAAGAGCAATCCATCCATAATGGTGTCTATTAGGTGATTAATGGAATCTCAGCCCTTAAAAATATTAGAAAATGGGCTGTAGGTAGAGCAAGGGAGAGAGTGAGTCACAATCATCTGCTGGCTTTATTTCTTCCTGTCAACTTTCTGAGAGTTGATTCCGTTCTTTAAAAAATTAAGCCCGACATCCAGCAAGTTACATTTATGGCTCCAGATTTTCCTTAAGATATTATTTTAGCCACATCTCTCACGTTCTGCTATGTAGTGTGCCCTGTCATTCAGGTCCCAGTAGTTTTCTGTTTCCATTACTATGTCTTTTTTCTTCCATGAGTTATTTATATTGATGGATTAGAGATATGTTCAGTCCTATTATGATCTCTAAAGTTCTAAAATCAGCTCCTACCTGAGTAGCTGCTCAGTCTCAGTCTTTGCCCCGAGTCGGAACCAACTCACAGCTGACCTTCCATTGGGTTTCAGAGGCTGTAAATCACACGGAAGGACACTGATCATAGGTTTTCCCCTTGGGGCTGCTGGTGGAGTCAAACCACCAGAGGAGGCACAGGCTTTGGGTAATCAGTGCAACTGCCCGCTAGCCACTCCCCCAAAGCAGTTCTAATAGCGTGTGCAGCAGAATACTCTATTGAGACTTCCACGGCCTCTTCTCTCATGTTAATAGTTCTTGTTGTTATTATGTACTATTGATTCAGAACTGACCCACAGCTGACCCTCCAGGGGATTTTCAGAGACAGTAAATCACATGGAAGGAGACTGGCCTCCTTTCTCCTGCAGAGCATCTGGGGGATTCGAATCCCGTGCCTTCACGGTTGGTAGTGCAGCTCCTTACCACGTGGTCTGTGTTATGTTAATTTTTTGGCCTTGTTGAGACTTGCTTTATGGTATGGTTCTGGGCAGAGGTCAATTTTCATAAAATATTTGCTGCATGTGACCTTGGGACGAAAGAGTCTCCTCTGCATTAACATGAGGACCTACACAAGAAGGAATGGGTGAATGAATTCAGCTCTAGAAGGGCTAAGGCAGACACAAAGAAATCAGTGAGGTAATTACTAACGATAACCGAGACCAGGCAAGGTGAAGTTGGAACCTGGGAGGTAGTGCTGGAAGTGGTGAGGTGCAGTGGGATCCAGGATATATTTTTAAATTAAAAGCAATCAGTGGCAGCCACTTCCAAAATAGCTTGCCTCCAGAAACTCTATGAACTTGGGCAAACGATGAAAGTTATACAGTTGTTCAGGTTTTCATTCATAGTGTTGCTATGAGTCGCCTACAACTCAATGGCACTTAACAACAACAACAACGAGAGAATTCTGTGGGCATGGTGGATAGAAAGTTATGCTACCTACCAACTCAAAGGTGGGTGATTGATTTTTAATCTGCGGCCCTCAGGCCTGGTTTTAATTGTTTTTAGTCAAACATTCTTCTAGGTCATATAGTACTGGTCTGTCCATTTGCTGTACAGAGGTAACTTGTGGTTGCTATGAAGCTGAACACTGTGACACTGATGTGTCAAATGTGATAATGGTTACCCATGGTGGACAGTGTTTGGTGGTGCTCCCCAATTAAAACAAGCTTGGAAGCAGGAGTGGCATCCACTTCCGAAATAGTTTGCCTCCAGAAACCCTATGAACTTGGGGAGACTATAAAAGTTATACAGTTATTCAGTTCTTTTGTTCATAAGGTCAACAACAATCAAGTTTATGAAAGGATTAAATGTGGTGTGTGGAAGAGAGAGAATCTCGACTTAAATAACAGGGAGGGATGTCATGAGATAAAAAGAGGGGGAAGCATCTGGAGCCTAGAGTTCTGCCTAACTAGGACAACCGTATGCATAACAAAGGAAAGCCCTGCCCCATGCTATGTCCTTCTTACAGCCCCTGCTGGGTTTGAGGTCTTGTTGAATCTCTGCGTCCATCCACTGCCTTCCTTCACAATCTTCCTCTTCACTCACTGACCCTCTGCTTGACCAGGCGCAATGTCTTTCCCAAGACATAGAGAGTACATGTTTACACGTTAGACATACAAGTGGAGGCTGTAGACGTTATGCATAGACTAGAGGTTAAAACTTGGAATATGAACTTGAGAATCACTGGCTTCTTGTTGCTACCTGAAGTTATGAGACTGCGTGGTATTTCCTGGAGCAATGATACTCAAGTAGGGAAGGGTTAACGGGGAGTTTGCTGTCTGCATCAATGGGCAGAGCCCACAGACACTGGGACATTGCCGGCCAGCCTGCAGTCACTACAAAGAAGCTTTACAAGCAAACCGAGCTGCTGGCCCTTGAGCCGATTCTACCTCGTACTGACCCACGAGGGCTGAGTAAACTAGCCCAGTGGGTGCCCAAGGCTGCAGATATCCACACAAGTGGACAGCAGTGGCTTTCTTCCGTGAAATAGCTGCTACGTTCAAAGCGTAGACTTTCCCGTTAGCAGCCCTGCATGTAACCCACCACCCCAGGAGGCCTGACAGCAAAGCAGTGCTGTTATGTACCGTCGAGCTGGAGCAACTTATAGCTGACCCTCCAGTGGGCTTTCAGAGCCAGTAAATCACACAGGAGATTGTTCATCTTCCTCCTGCAGAGCAGTAGATGGATTCGAACCCCGTGCCTTTGGTTTGGTAGCGCAGCTCCTTTCCTCTAAATCACCTGAGCTCCCTCAACAAGGCATTATCTAGCCTAAAATGCCAATGATTCCAAGGTTGGGAAATTCCGTCCTAGAAGAGCACAGGTGAAGAAGAGAAGGTCTCGGGACGAGCTATTTGATACTCCAACAAATAGACATTCAAGGAGAAAAGAAGGAACCTCAAAGGACCCAAGAGTGTGTCTCAGATGATGTTGGAACAGAACCAGGAAGACATCAGGCCCTTGCAGCTGGGTCTAGAGAGTCTACTGAAGAGGAAGTGATCAACGCTGCTGATAGGTCAAGAGAGTGACCCCTGCTGCCCCCAAAAAGAACGATTGTTCAAATGCTTATGGGTTTATCACCAAAGAGCCCTGGTTTACTGGGAAGGAATTTCACTGTCAACACAAAGGTGCAGTTCCAATCTACCAGATGCTTTGTGAGACAAAGATGATCAGTCTCCTCTCATGTAATTTACTGCATCTGAAAACCAGCTGGAGGGTCAGCTATGGATCGGTTCCCCACGTACACAAGTCATTTCCAGGACAGAGCACTCCAGCGGGCCAATACCAAGGACGTCTCGTGAAGGTGACTGAGAAAGAGGTGGGAAGCGTCCTCCTCTGCAAAGCCTCCTTGGAAACCCAATGAAAGGTTGACCAGGAGTCACTTCCTACTCAGTGCCAATGAGATGTGAGGGATTTATTGTTTTTCTTTTGTTGTTTACTGTATTGGAAAAAGCCATTTTGACAAACTGGTATTGGCAAAAATCTGCCTTAGTAAGTAACCACATGACCTTGGACAAGGCACTTGGCTATTCTAAATTTCCATTTGCTCATTCACAATAAGACAATAATCTCTACTTCTCCAGAATTCCATAAGATAATGTGAAAACTGTGTGTGAAGCACTTACCACAGACTGACACATAGTAGGTGTTCAATAAACGTAAGTTCCTCTTACACAATTCTTTCATTCTTCAACTGCCAGCCTCTCTAAAAAATCCTACTTCTTTAATGTTTCAAACTCTTGATACAAAACTCAGAGAGATGTTTCAAATGGTGGAAGCTGGAGTAAAGTTAGGTAGAAACTCACTCTTCAAATCTCTCTTACTCTGGGATCACCTACTGGCAGTCCCATTGGGACTCAAAGAGTTCTATTACACTAATAATTGCACAATAACTTTACAAAACATGAATTTAATTTCAAAAGGTCAAGCGTAGACATAATGTGGGGATAGATTCTGAAACTATGTCATTTTGCATTCAATTTTCATTTCCTCAGAACTAGAGGCCCTGGAAGGTCATGCAAGTAATGAGACTTTGTGCTAATTCTCTAGTCAGCTTTCATAGTGAGCTCTCAGTCCCTGTGGCTCCTGACTGCTCCAGAAGGTTGAGGAGGAATCCCCATGACATGAGACTTCACAGGTCTCGATCTGGCCACAAGTAATGGCCAGACATCCCGAGTCAGCAGTTACTGAGCCCTTCGAGAGGTCTTTAATCCATCTTGCTACTTCCACATCTGCTGCATTTCATTGTGTCTGACACACATGCTGTTCACATTTTTATATCTCAGAAAGCAGGAAGCATTTTGCAACCAGTGGCATTTATTATTATTATTCAGTGTTATCCTAAAACTTCTGTGATGGTAAGAACGTCTTCTATCTGTTCTGTCCAACATGGTGGCCACTGACTATGTATGACTTGTGAGTATTTAAAATGTGACCGATCAATCTGAAGAGTTTAGTATTTTATTTTAATTTAATTAATTTAAACATAAACAACAAGAAAAGGCCAGCTGGCACCGTTGATTTCCTCCAGTAAGGAATAATATTTGTTTCTGACACTCATTGGAGACATAATTATCCAGAGATCTTATTGCATTAAGTTTTCCCCTTGCTCTGAGTGTTTGGTTACTCTGATAATGTAAGTTCAGGCCGTGATTCTGAATGAGTACCAGCTTTGAAATGCTCTGAGGAGATTTTTGTTTTCCTCCTCCTAAACTGTACCAAGGTCAAGACATACAAGTTTCCCTACTGACCTTTTCTGAATGGTAGTTTTCTTTTTCTCATTTACTCTTTTTTTTATTGAAATAGAAATATTTTATTAAAATAGAAATCCTCATGATACTTTTCAGGTACCTTGAGGCAATACTTCCTGATTTGCTGAGAAGTGCTGTTTTACACCAGTCTGGTTGACCTTCCTAGACAGATTTGATCATTCTTCTGGCATTAATGGTGTATTTACTATTCATTGCCAACAACACAATTCAGGCATCAATTTTTTGGCTTTCATTTTTCACCATTCCGTTTTTCCATTCTTAGAAGGCAAATGAAAATACCATGGTGTCAATCATGTGGACTTCTCAAAGTGACGTGTTTGCTGGTTTTGTTTTATTTGGGGGGGGTTTTCATTCATTCATTGTTGCACTGTTTTCTCCACCCTCATCCCCAGTTCGTTCTTCTCCCCCCTCCCACAATGTCTGTTTTAATTGTCCAATTGCCACAGTGCTTGTCAAAGCTAGTTCTGATTAATCTCCTTTGTCAGTGTGTCCCTTGCCATTCCCTATCTCTCCTCCCTGAGAGAGACTTCACCCTGATTCATAAGGAGAAGGGGATGGCGTATTCTCTTAGCTACTTCCTTAAGCTCAGATGATAATTTCAAGTCGTGCCTGTGACAGCTGGAGTCGAGAAGCACCTCATGTCACTAACAGGAAAGCACAGGGAAGGGGAGGAGAGTGAGTGTGCCCAGGGTGACCGCTGACCACCACTGACCGCTGACCGGGGCTAGTATATTGGCTTCTGGCCCCATGAGGGTGCTGTAGGACGCTCGGCGTGAGAGGACACTAGAGTCCACACCTTTCTGCTTGATCCCACAGAGCTCAGCTCAGCCAGCATTTAGTAAGTGGTGGTCTGAGAACTCACTTCACTTCACACGTGCAGAGGACCGGGACATTCGGACTGTGAAGCAAGGGGAGAAAGAGGAAGAACATGAGTTTCCCTAAGACTGAAACAGTATCACAGAAGAGCCATGGGCCGAACAGTCATTTGGGAGGGGTCTGTGAGAGAATGGCATGTGCTCACAACCCAGAAGGGGGAATGGAGGGAGCCAAGGTCTGTGAGGGCAGTGCGTTGCTGTGCTAGGAACTGTCACGTGCACTACGATACACCGTGACCCTGTGAACAGCAGATCTGAACCCTGTCCTGTCCTGCGTCGTCCTCATCATCTCCGACACATTCGATCCCATTGCTACAGTCACTGTGCCCACCTATCTCGTCAAGGGCCTTCCTCTCTTGTACTGACCCTCCACCTTTCCACGGCACAGCCTCCCCTAGCAGCGTGCCCAGAGTCTGTGAGATGAGGCTTCGCCGTCCTTGCCTGTAAGGAGCACTCTGGTCGCACCCTCTCCAGACGTTTCTATGAAGGTGAGTGTAGCGTTAGGGACAGAGGAGTACCCATCAACACCCTGCGTTATGCAGATGACACACCCTGCTTGCTGAAAGTGAGGAGGACTTGAGGCACTTGCTGCAGAGGATCAAGAACTGTAGTCTTCAATATGGATTATAGCTCAATATCAAGAAAACAAAAATCCTCACCACTGGGCCAATAGACAACTGTATGATGGATGGAGAAGAGATTGAAAATGTTGACAACTTCATCTTTCTTGGATCCACAGTGAGCATGTTTGATATTAGCAGTTGCGGGGTCTGGGGATGTAGACCACTGGGAAAGTCTGCTGTCAGGGACCTCTCCTAATTGTCAACCACACTGATGTCCATTTAAAGAGTAAGGTAGGCCTAAAAACCGTACACTTCCGCTCACCTGATAGGCATCTGAGAGCTGACAGTGAGTAAAGATGACAGAAGAACCGATGCCTTTGAGTGGTGGAGGAGAAGAGCACTGGATGTCCCACCCACGGGCGGCCAGAAGAACGGACACGTGTCTTGGAGAAAGTGCAACCAGAATGCTCCTTAGAGGTGACGATGGCAAAGCTTTGTCTCAGACACTAGGAGTGTGTTGCAGGCAAGGCTATTTCTTGGAAATGTGGGGAAATGAGCGAGAGGAGATCCTCGACGAGGTGGACGGGCACAGTGCCTGCAGCCGTGGGCTCACGTATGTCAGATAATGAGGACGGCACAGCGTGGGACAGGGTTCAGGGCTGTTGTCCCTAGGGTCATTATGAGTCATGCTTGACTTGATGGAACCTAACACCAGCGTGAGGGGGAGCCGGGGTGTCGCCTCCGTTCAGTGCGCTTCAAGCACAGCCTCTGTGGACCCGTCAGCAGCGACTGGAGCATTGCTATGAAACCCTGATACGGAACAGACTTCAGTGACCCTTGCAGACTTAGCTGTGTGATGGGAAAGGGCTGGGATGTGATTCTGAAAAGCAGCCGGTGGAGACCTTATGGATCTCAGGGTCTGATTTTCCAAAACGACCAGGCACTGCTTCGTCTGTAGTGCGGTGAGCACCAGGCTTGGTGCAGCACCAAAGGCAGCTCCTCTTAACCGGTGTGGACCACGGCATCGGGAAGGACTTTTAAAAGGATTCTCCTGAAAATAAGAAGATGGGGTTGTTGTTGAAACACTATCTCACCAGATGCCAGGAACAGTCAAAGAGCCGCATCTTGCAGAAGTGACTGACTCATCTGGACTCAGAAAGTCATTCAGGATGTAGACGGGCAGGCCAAGGTCAGGGTCACGCTGCTAAGCCACAGGGGTTCACAAATGTTTCTTCTCCTCCTCCTCCGCAGTTTTAGAAAATCAGCCAGTCTCTGTGGGTCCTTCTCTTTCTATTCTCACAGGCACCTGCCTCCCTCCTTCTCTCTGATTGACATTTTAATTGGTCCGGGAGGGCCCCCACTGCTCATGATGAAACCTTCCTCCCTTGGTCACCTCAGAGGCTCTCCATCATCCTCCAGGCTGACCGTTCTTGGTCAAGTGCCGGTTTATGATCTGCCGTCAGGGAGAGGAGGCACCCTTTTTGGGTACCTGGTAATCCCTCAGAAGGAAGGCGCATAGGCTTTGAAGGCGATCCTACCCGATGGGTAAATGCAGTGATGATGTAAATGAAGTTTCCCCGGGGGCGTAGTCCATGGGAGATGTGCTGCCTTCCTGAAGATGGTGCCTCTCTGCTGGTTTGGATCCCCAGTGGCTCCGTGGGTGAAGGATGGACCGTCCCCTTCCCTGTATGGACCAGAGCTCCCCTGCAAGGTCTGCTGTGTGACGGGTCCAGCCTGACAGCAATGAGATCTAAGAAGGGATGACATGGAACAGTAAATTCCAGTGTTAGAAGCATGGAAATAGGGTGTCATGAATTTAGAACACATTCTGTGCTACTCTCTTAATTATTGATTAAGAACCTTTTTGTTAATGAGTTTCTAAATATGTTAAAATGCATTTTCATTCCTTAAAATTTAACACTCATAGAACCCTTAAGAATTCTCTCCTGAGTGAAATATCTCAGTCACAAAAAGGCAAATACTGCATAATGCCACTGTTGTAAAATGGGACTGACATCGGGGTTAGGGGGAAACTGAGAAACAGGGATAAATAAAGTATACTGCATTGAAACAGATGAGAGAGAGCAGTGTTTAAAAGGGATATGTGATTAGGTATTATTGTCATGAAGCAGTCCAGAATGAAGGCTGCACAGTGGAGTGGACTTGGGGGAAGGATTGTATAACAATGAAAGAATTTCTCTTTTACTTTTTAAAGAGAAAGTAAACTGGGAGGGGGCAGGAAAAGTGGGCAGGGAGAAAAGTGCAACAATGAATGAATGGAAATCCAACATCTCTGTAAACTTTCATTAAAAGTAATAAAAAAAGAAAGAAAGACAACTTCTCCATTGGGCAGAGTGAAGCTCTGTGCTCCAGGCTGGGATTTATTGGACTCCTGGGATTCCGGGGAGCTCCCCGGGGTGCTCGGGGCCAGTGACCAGGTGCTGCACTGCCAACGTAGACACGCAAACACGCCTGCTTTGAACGCTCCAGCTGCTCCTGGAAACAAAGACAGCTTCTCCTGCTGTGGGATCTGCTGCCTGTGAAAACCTGCTGGCGGGGCAGCTAGGAGTCGTTTCTGACTTCACAGCACACAACAATAACAGCAGTGGTATTGCCACCCCAGCACAGCGGTTAAGTGCTCGGGTGTGGCTGGGAGACCAGTGGCTTCCAGTCCCCAGGGCTCCGTGGGAGAAAGACTGGCTGGTCTGCCGCATAGTGATTCTTGCTGGCAGGTGTCATCGTGGC
This sequence comes from Elephantulus edwardii, assembly GCF_000299155.1. Taxonomy (NCBI): domain Eukaryota; kingdom Metazoa; phylum Chordata; class Mammalia; order Macroscelidea; family Macroscelididae; genus Elephantulus; species Elephantulus edwardii. The sequence goes on from NW_006399777.1 coordinate 510,501, forward strand.
CCATGGACAACAGAACCGAGCCTCACCTGTCCTGCCCCACAGTCACATCTCCGTCACACTCGAGCCATTGTTAGGGTCTTTGTCAATCAATCCCATTGTCGGTCTTCCTGTCTTCTGCTGACCCTAGGAATCCTTATGTGACAGTCGTCCTCGGTCATTTGAAGCCACTGTAGGTGAGAATCTACTCCCCAGCACAGGACAACACTGTAGAGCGTGGCATGTGGTCAGCCCAGCACCAGCTCTGCGGGAGAAGGATGGGCAGTCGCCTCCCGTGCAATTAACTGCCTCTGAAAACCCACCGCAAGGTCAGCGAGGGGTCGGGTTTGGCTCAACAGATAGCACACAACAACAATAACAAGCTACTGCAGAATTGAGTGCTCTAGACATGTTCCAAGTGACCTGGGCTTTTTCTATGAACTGGAGACCTCAGTATTTACATTATTGTTGCTCTGAGCAAAAGAACACAGTGTTCCAAACACGCAGTTAACAGGTATTTCCAGAGTGTATGAATTTATAAATTGGGGATCAGGGCAGTTCTGACCCAGAAGCCTTCTCTCCTCTGACACCAGCTTGGAAGCAGCTGCCTTGGACAAGCACCGTAAAGGTTCTGCTTATCAAAGCCTTGCTGTGACGTTGCGTTTTCTCCATGTCTTGGCTGATGATGCAAGTACAAGGGAAAGGAATGGGTGTGTTTTTCTCAGACCAAGACATAAAGCCTGTTGTGCTTGAGTCGATTCCAGTTCACAGCAGGTCCACGTGTTCCCCGGTAGAACCGTTCTGTGGTGTTTTCTCAGCAAAGCTCTTTATGGAACCACATCACCAGGCCTGGCTTTCCTGAGGCCACTGTGTGGGTTCAAACTAAGAGCCGACCGCCCCCCCCCACCATGGAAGGGGAGGAGGGGCTTACCTGGGCACATTGACTAATGTGTAATGCACGTGGAGGGGGGCAGGCCAACCACTCACCACAGCAACAGTACTCACCTTGCTTCCAGAGCCATTTATTCCTGCTGGGGATTGTAAATGTGCAAAGAGGCGGCTGGTTTCATAGGAAGGTGTTATGGAGTAGGAAGAGAGAGACAAGCTATTCCTAGAAGCTGAATCTTTGGTATGGCGGAGCAGTGGGAAATTTCTCTCTATATATCAGTAAGGGAGCTCTGGTGGCCTAGTGGTAAGAAGCTGAGCTTCCATCACAAAGGCACATGGTTCAAATCCACCAGCTTCTCTGCAGGAGAAAGATGGACAGTCTCCTTCCGTGCAATTTCCTGTCTCAGAAAACCTGCTGGAGGGTTGGCTATGGGTCTCTTCTGGCTGATGGCACAACCACCGCAACATATATTAGTACATCAGCACGAGTGAGCCTGCTCTTCCCTGCTTACTGAGGAAGACGGCACCGCATCAGGCTCCCAACTTTAGATCAGTCTGTCGCTGTCTCTCTAGCTGTTTGTCTCTGTGTCATTGCTGTCAGGCTGGAGCCAGCTCCTGGCTGGCCCTCCGCACAGGTGGGAACTGCTCACCTTTCTCCACTGGTGGAATTGAACCGCCGGAGAGATCAGGCCTTCAGTTAGCAGCCTAACGCTCTGAAGATGATGGCACCAGGGTCCCTCGGGGTCAATAGCACAAACAGTGTTATTTTTGCTCTTCAGTACTCTAGAGAAGTCCCTGACATTAGACTTTCCCAGTGCAATTCACCTTTTGGTTTCTTTACTGCTGGTGCCAAGAGTGTTGATCATGGAACCAAGCAAGCTGAAGTTACCAATAAACTCAATCTCTTCTCCATCCATCATGAAGCTGCCAATCGACGCCAGTGGTGAGAATCTTCATTTTCTTGATGTTGCTTTTCAATCCACATTGAAGACTACATACTGTGGCAGGTTTGGAACCAGGAGTGGCATCCACTTCCTAAACACCATGCCTCCGGAAACTATGAACGTTGATAAATGTCGATAGTTGTAGAGGAGCTTCAGGCCTTTTGTTCACAGGGTCACTATGAGTCATGTTCAACTTGAAGGCAGTCAACAAGAACAACAACATTGAAGACTACAGTCCTTGATCTTCTACAGCAAATACCTCATGTCTTCATGTGGTGTACTGTGTGAAGTTAATAATTCCCCAAAGATAACTCATTTGAATAAAAATGGATTCATGTTTGTCCAGGTGATGCTGAGAGGTGCTGGGATGAGGAAACATCTGAGCAAGTGGTGGGCCCACCATTAGGTCATATATCAACCCACAGAACTCTGAATCATGTTCTGTTTTTTAAATTTGTAACATTTCTAAAATTCTAAAGTATAAAATATTATACTTCTGATTGGAATGATGTCTGACCTTCAACAAAAATAAAATTTTGGAGCCTTATTTGGAGCCAAAAGGATGCAAGATCTGCCCTTCAAGAGTAGAATAATAAAGAGCTTTCCAAAAGACTGCTTTGCCCATGATCAGAAGGGCATGCTGGAGTATGAGGCTCTGCTTAGCAGTTATCACGTCAAGAACTTTTCCCTGAACGAGACGATGCACCCACTTGGCTCCTTCAAGAGCAGCTGCTTATAGAGTTCTAGACTGGCTGATACATCAGTGCTTAGCTTTCTAGAGTGGATGCCTGCTGGCCAAGGTGATGGTTTGCAAATATGCATAGTAAGATTGTGTCAAGGCTGTGCTTGCAAGTTCTCATTTCCTCATAGATCAACGTTTGGGGAGCATCTTAGAAGCAAAGCATCTAAGTAAGAACAGTGGAGAAAATCCCTGCTTCAGTTACTTTTCTCTGCAAGACGATTCACAACAGCTGACTCAGTCTTTCTTTTGGGCCTCGCAGAAACTGGAGATTCTGAGGCTCTGAGTATCTCCCATCGGTCCAGTGGCTGACTACCCATCACCTGGTCATCCTAAACAGATCTCGACACTTGGAAAGATTTGGCCTCATATCCTTTTCCTTATGTAGAAGTTAGCAGGCATTTCTAGTTCCTGGTTAGCTTAAAATGGGGCAAGAGTTACAAAATGGCCTTGGTAGGGGAATGCTATTACAGAAGAGTGTAACTTGTCCTTTACCCACCTCGTGAACATAGTTCATTCCAGAGGCAAATAGCAGAAGGGAAATGAAGTTAAAGCAGAGAAGAGTCAATGAAGGAAAAACCATGAGTGGGAGACACCTCCAAAGAAAACAACAATCCAAAAAGAAGAGAAGCTGAAAGAGCCTTCTGACTGGGCTGGGTGTCAGGCTGTGGCCACCAGCACTGAGTCTGGATCTGATTAGTGTTGGTACTCACAGCAGCCTGGGGTAATGACCCCAACAGGAAAGCCCTGCTACCTCACAACTCAACCTTCACATCCCACATGGAGCCCAGTGACAGGTATTTATACAATAGGATTTATTACCTTGCAATTTACTTTGTCACTCAGTCTCTGAGTTAATGACACATTACTCCTGGGCACTATTAGAAATAATAGTACAGCAAATAGTGTTAGGTTCAATGATCCTTAGCGTTCAGCTATTAAATTGATGGAACAGCACCTCAGAATTGATGGGCATGGACCTTCTCCACCAAGGATCATTGAGATCACTGAGCCTAATGGATTCTCCTGCTCTCGTTTCTCACTCAGGCATCACTGATCAGGTATCACACCTTTACGGGCAATGAGCTCATCAATAAATCAGGAATAAATACATTTTGCTTTGAATTTTAAAAATATATCCCCTGAGATATGGTGAGCATGAGGAAGTAGATTCTATACCGCTGACATCGAGTGTAAAGGACACATGAGCTGACCGTGAGGGCAAATTCAGAGAATGACTGGTGTCCAGCTGCAGTGACTCCTGGAGTGGCCTTTGAGTGCACGTCCACATGCACTAGGACACTTTTCCTTTTCACGCACTCGTCACAGACCTAGGGGACTCAGCGGACCTGCAGATGTCACTCAGGTGGCTGGCTTTCTGGCCTGGGTCAGACACCTGGCACAGGTTGGCTCCCTGAGATGAAGATTCCCAGAAATGACTGACAAGGGAATAGAGACATGGAGCTAGAAGGTGAAGGAGGGAAAGTCAGGATAGCAGCTAAATTGCAAAGCTGGGAATTTTTGCTCCATCCGCCAATGGGGCTCTGAACGTGTAAGCACATCTCAGAGATGGTCCTGGCAAGGAGCGAGCTTCATCCCGACGTGTCTCCATCACTGCCTAGGGGAACGAGTCGCTCTCAACCAGCTCTCCAAGGGCTACATGCTGGGAGCCCATGTGGGAAGGCTGAGGACAGATGCCGGCTGCTGGGGCACAACGGCCGGAGTTGGCGTGGGTGCCCCGCTGAGCTCGGTGCCGACTACATCACCCTGCAGAGTGTTACCATCACACGGTGTGCGCTCCTAGAACAGCATCCCTAATGCTGTACAGGGGTACCTCGGTGGCCTCATGGAAAGAAGCTGCACTGCAACCCCAAAAGGGCGCAGTTCAAATCCACCAACAGCTCCATGGGAGAAGGCTGGGCACTCTCCTCCTATGTGATTTGCTGACTCCCAGCTGACTTACAGCCTCAAAACCCTCTTGACATTTAGCTGTGAATGAGTTTCAACTTGGTGGCCAAGAGTTGGACATGGTATGTTTGGACAGTTATTTTTTGAGGGTTTTACTTAGTTAATTGTCTCTCTTTCTCACTAGATTATAAACTCCAGGATGGCAGAGCCACTGCTGTTATGTCTCATTTGCCTTCAGTGACTAACATACGTCCTGGCCCCAGATTGTTGTTGTTAGACTCAGGGAGGCCCTGTGAACGTAGATCTGAGTCCTGTCCTCTCCTGTGCCGTCTTCTGCATCACTAGCCCTCAGTGAGCATTCGGACACGAGGGGAGGCCAGGGCCACAGAAGGAAGATCAGTCTGGAGGAAGGATCACCCTGGGGTTGGTGTAGCCCGCTCAGAGAGAACCAAATCTTGATAGGACAGCTTTCTAACAGGCTTTACACTGGCCTGCTCACACACACTCTAAGTGCACGAGTCTTGATTTTTAAAATGGAGTGCTGCCAATCCAGCCCGAGTGTTTCTTTATAATAGTTCTGGCAGGACCTCTTCAACAAACCGAGTGAGACGCATAACCCTGTTAACCGGAACAAACGCAACCATGATGACAGGTATGTTTCTGGTAACTGCAGGTTACTCTTCACCGAATATTGTCCAGGGTCCCTAACTAATGTGGCCTGGCTCTATTCTGTTAACAACAGGGTTATGTCTTAATCTCTCTTTACTTGTACTGGTTAAAGCGATGCTGTTGTTGTTGGTCATTGCCTCGAGTCAAGCACAACTCATAGCGACCCTATGAACGAAAAGCCTGAAGCCCCTGACAACTATCGACATTTATCAAAGTTCATTAAGTTTGCAGAGGCACGTTGTTTAGGAAGTGGATGCCACTCCTGCTTCCAAACCTGTCATAGTATTTTATTGTTGATATGTGCCATTGAGTCGCCTGTGATGCATAGCAACCTGGTTCCTATAAAAAACTACTGACTTCTCTGAGATGCTGTGAAATAGCATTCTGTTCTCAGGGAACTTAGTGAGTGTTTCTCACAGGCAATCTTTAATTATTGATTCTGAGACGCAGGCTCCATATGCCTTGTGGGCCGAGCGTCCTTTAAAAGACATATTAGTTTTTCAGTCAATAGATAGAAAAAGGAAATAGGAAAACGACACCTACTTCTTTAATCTCTTCGGCCTAGAAATGAAACACAGCCCATCTTCTTCTTTTCCCTTTTTTTTTTTTTAATACTGATTTACCTAGTAAGTTCATATGCATTGTTTTTCATCTTCTTCTTGATAGCTAGTCACATGGCTCTGGAGGCAGCCGACCCAGCAACAGCCCTGTAGTGTGGACGCTCATTGGCAGCCAGCTGGTTCTCAGAGGCAGTAAATAGCCTGGAAGGTGACTGTCCAGGTTCCTCCCATGGAGCAACTGGTGGATTCAAACCACGAGCCTTTGGGTTTGGCAGGACAGCCCCTCGCCACTAGTCCACCAGAGATTGAGTGCCTCCTTAAATTTTCTGACCTTTTCTTTTTAATGTCCTAGCCTAAGCCTGCATGTTAGCAAGTCAAACACCCTAAGTATTCTTGCAATAAAAAACACTGCCTAAGTTCTGTTATTCCAGGAAAAAGGAAACTAATTGTGAATTGAGGTTTTTTAAAAATTTTTTCTTATTACCTGATACGTTCTAATATAGTTAGTGCCCTGTGAAATGAACTTGAAAATGTTGTGTCCCTACATAGGTTCATAAGCTTTGGTTTCTTCTTTTTCAGATGGTTAACTTTGATGTGTAGAATGGAAATTAGATGGCAATTTAAATTCATTTATCAAAAACCACCTTTGAAAATACACTAGTCAGAAAATACTGTAGTCAGAAAACATTTCCAATTTGTTTCTAATACTTTTGCTAGCCTTCCAAAGTAGTTATAGATGAGACCGGTTCTTAAGAGAACCATTCTATCACTGAATAGATAGTCTTAGACTTACAAGCTAAGTGGATCTGTTTTCTGTCCCCAGAGACAAATCGAGGTGCTCGTCTTCCCCGCAATGGGAATGTAATGAGAAGGAAAGTTCTATTACTTGGGTAATGAGCCTGATAAGATAGGTCAGCGCCCTGCTTAGCACTGTCAAAATCTCAGGCCACTGCTTGTCCATCTTGCAAACGTGTGTCTGGCTCCATCTGGATAGAGAGAATAGGATGTCTTCCTACATGCCTCATAGATTCAGGTTCTCCCAACTCCCCACAAGTGTGATAGCCTGGAGTTGGTTCTTAGTTACGGTTTAGAAGACGGGGTGGATTCTCTTGGACAAATAGTTTCAGTCGTAACAACTTGGTTCAGACTTCTTTTTTCTTTTACTTGACCTTCAGACTCTCAAATTTTAGTGCTCAAAATGTGTAAGTAAGAGTTAGAACTCAGTGAAGTACAGATTAGCCATGTATTCAGAAGCTTTGCTGAAAGGCTAAGCGACACAGAAAATAAATTGCTGGGAGCAGAGAGTTCCTCTCATATTTGGCTAAATGAAATTTTAAAAAAGAAAGAGTAGTAGGTTATCATAATGTTGGTTTCTGGTTATCTCAAAAGAGGTTAGAATAGACTATATGGACCAAATCTGGGGTAGGAGCAGGAAGAAAACTTACACCAGATGTGCTGGTGGTCAGAAGCATAATGAGTATGAGAATTTGAAGTATTGTTGCTGTTACGTGCCATCGAATCTAGTATCAATCACAATGATTCTATCAAGAACAGATCTAACCCCTGCCCAGTCCTGTGTCGTCCTCGTCTCTGACACACTTGAACCAATTGCTGAAGTCACTGTGTCGATCCAACTTACTGAAGGTCATCGCCTCTTTTGCTGGCCCTCCACTTTTCCAAGCAAGATCTCTCCTCCCAAGAGTAGCTTCTCCTGCCAACACGTCCCCCGTACAAGAGGTGGAGTTTCATCATCTTTGCTCTCAAGGAGTTTTGCCTTTGGCTCTTGAGCATCAAAGCTGTGATGCCATTGAACTCAATGGATAAACCAGATGTCAAAACAAGAGAGTAAATCGGAGTACCATGGACACTACAGCAATGGTGGTGATAAAGAAAGCAGGAGGCTTCAGAGCAGTAAGATCCACCATGACGTTAGGGTCTGTTTTGTTCCCTTGCCCTACTAAAACTTCCAAGTCTCAAATAGCGGTGGTAACCGCTTTGGGCAATAATTAAACAGAAGTGAGTACATGAGCTTCTGTTGGAAATACTCAGTAGCAAGGTTGCCTGGCTATGCCAAGCCTTCCTCTTGACTGTCCCTGCATGTGGTTGCCGGATTGATTCAGCTGTTCAGATGGAGTCATCTGTTCCTGTCCAGTCTTCAAGTGCCTTCTTGTCCTCAGGGACCCAACAGTGGGTAATCTCCAATGTAAAATTATATCAGTCAATAACTATAAGTACAGTAGCTCATTTAGAAACCGAGACAGAGGCGTTTTACTAGACAAAACAATGATTAGCTGTCATGGTATCTAGAATCACAGTGTTGATTAGAGGTCAAGAGGGCAGAATTCAACATTGCCAAATGTGAAACTGTCCATTGGCTTCCTGTGATTCCCACCCAGACGAATGGCACACGGTCTCTCCATTCACTTAGCTGAAAAGCCCGGGACTGTTGTTGTTGTTTTTCAATGACATCCAGTTGACTACATCTCATACTGACCCTATGGACCCCAACCATCTGAACCCTGTCATATTCTGTACTGTCCTCACAATAGCTGTCACACTCGATCTCATTGTTACAGTGACTGTGTCAATGTATCTCATCGAGGGTCTGCCTCTCTTTCTCTGACCCTTCACTTTTCTCAGCATGATTTTTCCCCCAACAACAAGTCCCTCCTGACAATGTGCCCACAGTACGTGAGATGAAGCTTCACCATCCTGAATGAACCATCTCCTGTTATTAAATTATGTCTATGCTTATATTTCACACAGGAAGTTTCCTGAATCTAGCCACCCATAATTCTTCCAATCAAATATAATTCTCAAAAGATCTCAAACCTACAAATCTGAAGAGAACAGAGCCAGTGTAGAGTGACTTTTAATAATGAAGACAGAATTCTCCTTGAAAACATCAGCATAAGTCACTGTCAAAGCCTGCCTTTTCACTCTGCCCACACAACCAAAAAGTTCCATTCTCCCTAAAAAGTAGCAAAGTGTGATGCTAAAAGGGTTTGGGCAAGTATTTGGGAACCTCTGAAGCTTATCTGAACTAATCAGTCACCCAAGGCCATAAATCTCCATTGAAGGTTTCCAATTGGACATACTCTGTGGTGGAATGTCACTGGGCTGGCCTGAAGCCCGGAAGAGCAAACATGGGTGTACCGGCAAGATAAGGCCAAAATGCTCACCATCCTTCCCTCTTGGACGTCTCTCAGTCTGGCTGTCATGAGCTCACCATTACAGGGTTTTGCTTGTTTGCTTAGAGCTACAATGAATGATCACTAACGAGCCAGGCTGGTCGTCTCGATTATGGCTGAGTTTTTGTTGGGTAGAAGAAGATAAATGCCAGCCAACCTTTCATTGTAACCAGCTTTTACAAAAAGAATGATTCTCGGATATTCTGACTGGTGTTTCTAGCATGTGGTCCGAGACACATGCACGTGAGGGGCAGATTGTTTTAAAGGGGTGTTCTTGAGACCAACCTCAGACAGCTGCATTGGAACCTCTGCGATTAAGGTATGGGTGACTAGAATTTTGTAAGATTTTCTTCTTCTTGTTGTTGGGTGCTGTTGAGTGACAACAGAACAAAGCATCTCTAACCCCTGTGTCATTGTCACCATCTCTGCTGTGCGTGACCCCATCATTGCAGTCTGTATCGTTCCATCTCGTGAAAGGTCGTCTTCTCTTTTGCTGACCTGCTGCCTTACCAAGGATTGGTCTTTCCCTAAGCACTACTCCCCTCCCCATCCTGGTAACATGATTCACATAGATGAGATGAAGTCTCCTTGTCCTCTTAGCTAAGGACTGCTCTCTCGATACTTCTTCCGAGACAGATGCGCTTGTTCTTTTGGCTGCCATCATATAGTCAGTATTTGTCACTAAAGCGCAATTCAAAGGCTCTGCTGTGCTGAATTATCAGTATCACTTTTCTAGCCATTGTGGGCTTAACTCTCACCACATGACTGGGTGGTTGTGGTTAGGTGCCACTGAGTTGAGTACAACGCATTGCAACCTTACAAACAACAGATGTGAACCCTGGCCCATCCTGTGCCATCCTCATCCCTGGCTAGTTAAGCCCACTGTGCAGTCACCGCGGCAGCCCATCTGGAAGAGCATCTTCCTCTCTTCTTTCCACCTTTCACCTTTCCAAGCTTGATGTCCCTCTTCAAGGAATAGCCTCTCCTAACAATGTGCCCAAAGTGTGTGAGGCCGAACTTTGCCTCCAAGGAGCACACTGGCTTCACTTTCCCCACGACATATCTATTTGATCAGTGGGGTGTTGGTAGCCTAAAGGATATTCTGCACTCTTCCCCAAAACCACCATTCAAAGGTGTCAATTCTTCCTGCGTCATCGTTATTCATTGTCCAATTCTCAGATGCACAGAAAGTGCTTGAAAAGACCATGGGCTGAATCAAGTACACCTTGGCCCTCAACTTGACATTGTTGCCCCTCAGTAATTTGGAGAGGTCCCTAACTAGAAACTTTCTCAGTGCAATAATACTCCTGATTTCCTGATTGCTGGTATCACATGTGCTGATTGTGGATCCAAGATGAATTCATTGACAGTTTCAATCTTTTGACAGAAGAATTGATGCCTTTGAGTTGTGGTGCTGCAGAAAAGTCTTGAAAATACCATGGACCACCAAGAGAACAAATAGGTCTGTCTTGGAGAAGGTGAAACTGAGTTTCTTCTTGGAGGCAAGGATTTTTAAGCTCTGTCTTGCATACTGGGAGCACATGGCCAGAAAGGACCCATCCTTGTAGAAGGACATCATGCTTGGAAGGGTGGAAGGGCAGTGCAGAAGAGGAAGACCCCAAAAGGGATGGATTGATACAGTAAGTGAGGCAATGGACTTAGGTATGTTAGAGTCAGTGAAACTGGCTCAGGACAGGGCAGGGGTCAGCCAGTGTACATAGGGGTGGCTATGAGTCGCAGACAACTCAACGGCACTTAACAACAGTATCAGAATGTTGTCTATAAGTCCATTGTGAGAAATTCTGTTTTCTTGGCATTGAGATGCAGTCCATTTTGAAGGCTGTAGTCTTTGATCTTCTATAACAAGGGCTTCAAGCCCCCCTCATTTTCAGCAGGCAAGGTTGTGCCATCTGCATACTGCAGGTTGTCCCACATGACTGGGTAGGCCTATGCAATTGTCGGGTGTTTGTGGCTCATCAATAGAATTGAATAGGTTACTAATAAAGTAAATAGCACCTTTTGGGTGAGAATATGTAGTTTTGCCACACTTGTTTTGCTCACACCAAACAAGCTCAGACTCAGAAAAGAGAAATTTCACCATTATCAAGCTCACCGTCATCGAGTTCATCATGGAGTTCACTGTCATCGAGCTCACCATCATCAGGCTTACCATCATCAAACTCACCACCATCACTGAGCTCAGCTTCATCGAGATCGCCATCGTCGCGCTCTCCATCGAGCTCGCCACCATCATCGAGCTTCCCCTCATCAAGCCCACCAGTGTCAAGTTCACCACTATCATCGAGCTTGCCCTCATCGAGCTCACCATCGTCAAGTTCACCACCATCATCAAGCTTCCCCTCATCAAGCCCACCACTGTCAAGTTCACCACTATCATCGAGCTTGCCCTCATCGAGCTCACCATCATCAAGTTCACCACCATCATCGAGCTTCCCCTCATCAAGCCCACCACTGTCAAGTTCACCACCGTCATCGAGTTTGCCCTCATCAAGCTCACTACCATCACTGAACTTGCCGTCATTGAGCTCACCCCATCAAGCTCACCATCATCAAGTTCATCATCATCAAGCTCGAAGAAGCAGAGCATGCTGTTGTTGTGAGTTGTACTTAACTTTATAGCACCTAACAACAAACAAAAGAAAGAGTAAGAGTCTATCCAGCACTGCAATTCAGCATGCAATGAGTGATGGTGACAATCTGACAGTTACGAACCTTGAAGTTAACAGCCCAGGAACCATTCTTTCTCAGTCTGTTTCTGGGAAAACAAGTTTTCTTTCTCCAGGTAATAAACATGTTAGTGTCAGAGTTAGTAAGGAGAGGCTATTGACCAAGAGGGGAACACCAGGTTATATAAGTAACAACAGATCAATTCACAGTATTTTGCAATGTAACACAGTGCACATTCTGAAGAGTGTTTCCAAATGGCCGAACAGTTGATAGGTTTCACTGTTTCATTGGAAAGAATGAGTAGAACTTCATCCTGACTTAAATTAAAAAGATATATCATAACTCCTACTAAAGCAAAATTATATTGCTTAGTATCACAACCAGAATAAGCTTAATTTTTCAATGGACTTATTTTTTTAAAATCTATTTTTAAGGCAAGGAGAGGATTTATTAAAAGGGATCAATCATTGCAAGAAGAAAGAGGCTACGGCAGTATGGGAGGAGGTCACTGCAGGAGGGAGGGGTCACTGCAGGAGACACTCAACTAGAGAGGGGTCACTGCAGAAGGGAGAGGTTTCACTGCAGTAAGAGGGGGTCATTGCAGTGGGGAACGGGTCACTGTAATAGGGAAGTTGCTCCAGTCATGAGGTCTGCATGATTTTCCCTCACAACCTCCAGAAATAGAACAGATTTTAGCATCTTTAAGTCAGACAAAAGTTCTGAGATCACCCTACCCAATCTTCCGTGACTTTATCTACAGCAAATTTAAATGACAGTCACTTTTTGCAGCATTGATACATATGAAGTTTGTGATTCCATGTGACAAATCATTGGCTTAAGATGTACAACAGATATCATATTTTTTCTCTTATGGGCTTGTTTCAATTTTCTTCACCTAAAAATTAAATTCCAGGTTGGAGCGGGGTTCAGAGCTCTTGTACATAGGGTCATTCTGCATCATAGGTGACTTGATGGCACATAACAACAACATGCATAATTTATGACTTGTTCCTCTGTCCGCACCTGGCCTTGTTTTGAGTGTTGATATTAAACTTTTCCATTGTTTCTATTGTTGCTTACTACAAAAGAACAAGGACTGCAGCCTTCAATATGGACTGAAGGCCAACATCAAGGAAACAAAGATTCTCACCACTGGGCCAATTGGCAGCATCATGATGGATGGTGAAGAGATTGAGATTGTTAACAGCTTTAGTTTGCTTGGTTCCACAATCAACACTCTGGGTACTAGCAGCCAGGAAATCAATAGACAAATTGCCTTGGGAAGGTTAGCTATCAGAGACCTCTTCAGAGTACTGAAGAGCAATGACATCAGTCTGGAGACTAAAGTGCGCCTAATCCAGGCCATAGTCTTTGCAATTGCTTGCCATGCATCAGAGAGCTGGACAATGACTAGGGATGATAGAAGAATTGATGCTTTTGAGCTGTGGTGCTAGAGAAGAGTGTTGAACATACCATGGACCGCCAGAAGAACAAGCAAGTTTGTCCTAGAAATGGTGAAACTAGGCTGCTCCTTGGAGGCAAGAATTGTGAAACTTCGTCTTTGGGCATACATTGGTCATGTTGCAAGGAGGGACCGATCCTTGGAGAGGGACATCATGCTTGGAAGGCTGGAGGGACAGATAAAGAGAAGGAGACCCTGGATGAGATGGATTGATACAGTGACTGGGGTAATAAGGGTCGGTGTGTCAGAGACAGTAAATTGGCACAGGATAGAGCAGGTTTCAGGGCTGTTGTACACAGGGTCACTATGAACCGCAGGTGATTCAAGAACACATAACAATTGTTTCTATATACATAGAAACAAATATTTGCAATAAATAAATAGTTGGTTTAAGAGGAGAGAGAGAGTGAGCAAGTGCTTAAGACTCTGGTCCAACTTCACCTGGAAAACTTTCTTGCCTCCTAAGGCATCTTTGAACAGAGATTCTCTTGCTTATTTCCACAGTCACTTGGCAATGGGTTTGGGAGCCATGGGTTTATCCCTAATATTTTTAGATGGTTTCCTCTTGTTAGAAATAAATTCTAACATCTTATGTGTGGTAGGTGTCCAATTCTTCCAAATTCAGCTTATCTGTCCCTGACTTGCACTCATTATTCATGTGGACAGAGTTAAAGGCTCCCATTGTAACATTTTTTTATTGGTATCCCTCTCTAGTCTTTAAATAATATCATCACTGTTGTGTGGAAACTGACTCATAGCTGACCCTCCAGAGGGTTTTCACCAGTTGTATCCCACAAGGGGAAACTGACCCTCTTTCTTCCTCATCACAGCTGATGAACTGTAACTGCCTGCCTTTGGGTCAAGAGCACAACTTCTTACCTGTCAGGCTGCCAGAACTCCCTCTTAGTCTTTGTTGTTGTTATGTGCCATCAAGTCACCTGTGACCCTCAGCAACCCTCTGTACAGCAGCTCTGAAGCCTTCCCTGTCCTGAGCCAGTCTCACTAATTCCAACACACTGATCCCCATTGCCCAGTTATTGGGTCTTCCTCTCCTGCACTGTCCCTCCACCTTTCTGAACATGGTGTCCTTCTCCAATGATCGGTCTCTCCTGGCCACATGCCCAAAGTATTTAAGAAGGAGCTTCAAAATCCTAGCCTCCAAGGAGAGACTTGATTTCATTCTCTCCAGGAAAGACCTTTTTTATTTGACAGTCCATGGTATGTTCAAGAGTCTTCTCCAGCACCACAACTTGAAAGCATAGATTTTTCTTCTGTCGTCCTTAGTCATTGTCCAGCTCTTTGAAGCATAACAAGTAATTGTGAAGACCACGACCTGGATCAGGCACACCTTAATCTCTAAACTGACATCATTGCTCTTCGGCACTCTAGAGAGGTCACTGACAGTAGATTTCCCCAGTGCAATTATTCTTTTGATTTCCTGACTGCTGGTATTAACAGTGTTGATTGTGGAGCCGAGCAAGCTATAATTGCTAACAACTTCAATCTCTTCTCCATCCATCATGGTGCTTCCAGTTGGCCCAGAGGTGAGAATCATTGTCTTCTTGATGTTGAGCTTCAATCCATATTGGAGATCACAGTCCTTGGCCTTCTGTAACAAGTGCTTCAGTTCTTCTTCAGTTTCAGCAAGCAAGGTTGTGTCATCTGCATAGCATAGGTTGTTGATGAGTCTTCCTCCAATCTTAGTCTGTAGGACAAAAAGAAAATAAAACTGTGATATTGATAAAGCCTCATCCAAATCACTACACCTAAGCTACCACTATGGATGCTTCATATGACTGCCACATGATCCGGTCCCAATCTGTGTGCCTGTCTGTCACTGAAAGTGTGTGTGGGCTGCTAACCTAATGTTGGCAGTTTGAACCCCACCAGCACCGTTACGGAAGCGAAGTCTGAAGATGCTTCAGTAAAGATTCTCAACTCTCTCACTGCCCTCGGGTTGGAAGTGACTCTGCCGACCCTCCTTTGGGCTTCCTAGGCTTGTAATTGCAAGAAAAGAGGTTGCTCATCTTTCTCCCAAGGAGCCTCCATTGAATTTTACCTGTCAGAGCCATGACCCAAGATTGGCAGCGTAACTCTACAAACTAGGCTGCCAGGGCGCCCTTCCAGAAAGCCAGGCAGGGCAGAGAAGCTCTGGGACATGTGGTCACCATAAGTCGACATTGACTTGACAGCAGCTAACAGGAGACAACATGGTGAAAAGAACTGGGACTGGAGTCGGGTCCCACGTTGGCACTTACTAGATATTCCCTTGGCGGGGCATTTCTCTCCTTTGGGTCTTCTTGGCCGTGTCTGAAAAGCGACTAAACAATTACAGCTCTCTCTGCATTACAGAATTGCTTGGAGATCACAGCTACGTAAAGGTTCTAAAAACAAAAGGAACGTTGTGCTGTGTGTGCCACAATCCCACACGAAGCACATTCTGCCTTCAGCTGCCCTTTCTTCTTTAAAAGCGAAACTGCAACCACAACAAAACTCTTCTTTTTTTTTCTTGCAGTGCATAGTATGGGACTGGGACTCCAATGGCAAGCATGACTTCATTGGAGAATTCACCTCGACGTTCAAGGAGATGAGGGGTGCCCTGGAGGGCAAGCAGGTACGTGGTAAACCCCTGGGAGTGCTTCCTGATGCTTCTCCCCCAGAGCACATGTCACACCCAGCCACATGTGGGACACCTGGTGGTGGGTTCACGTACAGGGTTAAGTGTAATGAAAATGGAGCCTGACGGGGTAGAAGCACCTCGATCCTTGTACGGTGCTGGCAGGTGCTGCGAGGTCAGCTCCACCACGCGGTAATCCTGTGTCCACCAGGGTGACGCCCTATGTGACCCTGCACCACCCTGACCAGCTCCACTGTGACCAAACCCATTGCTGGAGTCACTGTGTCTGCCCACTTCCTTAAGGGATCTTCCTCCTTTTCACTGCCTCTTACTTTCCAACACGTTGTCCTGCAGAGACTGGCCTTTGATGATGACTTGCCTAATCCAAATAATTGTGAGACTTTGGGAAAGAGGTCGCCCCAATATGGCACAGTTTTCCCACTGGTAAAATGTAGAGGGATGATGGAAGTATTGCTCGTTTTCTTTATCTGTAAAGCCTTGGACAAGTGACTTAATCTCTCTCTGTCTCAGCTTTCACACCTAATTAAAAAGAGGTACAATTGTACTTAGAGGATCCTTTTAAGGATCAAATGAAATCACCTATGATGCAAGCGTGCACCTCAACTTCATCAGCCGCTCTGTGGGAGAAAAACAGGCAGTATCGTCCCCTGTGATCTACTGCCTCTGACAACCCAGTGGAGCATCAGCTATGGGTCCGTTCCAACTCTCTGGTACATAACGGCATCTCAACATCAAGAAAAGAAAAATCCTCACCACAGGTCGATAAGCAGCATCATGATAAGTGGAGAAAAGTGTGACGTCAATGACATCATCTTACTTGGATATCAGCACCCTTGATCCCAGCAGTCAGGAGATCAGGAGACATACTGCATTGGGAAAGTCTACAGTCAGAGACCACTCCAAATTACTAAGGAGCAATGATGTCAGTCTGACAATTAGGGTACACCTGATTCAAGCCGTGGTCTTGTCAATTACTTGCTGTGCATCTGAAAGCTAGGCAATAACTAAGGGTGACAGAAGAGTTGATGTCTTATGTTGTGGTGGTAGAGAAGAGTGCTGAATATCCGTGGACTGCCAAGAGAACTAATAGTACATCCTGGGGAACGTGAAACCAGGGTGCTTCTTGGGTACAAGGTTGTGAAGTTTTGTCTCACATGCTTGGGGCATCTTGTAAGGAGGGGTCAGTCTTTGAAGAACTTCATGTTTGGAAAGGTAGAGGGTCAGCTTAAGAGAGGAAGACCTTCAACAAGATTGACATAGTGACTTGTAACAAAGGGCTCGTGTCCGAGATGGCGAGGATCCCATTGGATAAGACAAGGTTCAGAATCATTGTTCATAGGGTCACTAGCAGTCATAGTCAAGTCAACAGCACATAACCACAATGGCAACAATTTAAGGATGGCACAGGATAGGCTAAGCTTCAGATCTGTTGTTCGTAGGGTTGCTGTGAGACATAGGTGACTCAGTGACACCTAAACAACATCTTTAATTTAAAACTTGAGACTACTGGGGGAATGTATACTATAAAGCAATGATGTTGTTAGTTGCCAGTGTTATTCACACTGGATCCTATTTTTCATGACCCTAAACACAATACAATGGATCTCTGTCCAGTCCTGTTCCATTCTCACAATCTCTACTTAAACTCACTGCAGTCTCTGTGTTGATCATCTCAGTGATGGCTTCCTTTTTTCACTGACTCTCTACTTTTCAAAGCATGATGGCCTTCTCCAGAGACTGGCCTCTCCTGAAGGCATATCCAAGTACAAAGAAATAAGTAGAGTTAATTTTAGAGGCTTTTCTTTCCAACTATTGAGTAAATCCCTAAGCCGCTGGTTAATACTGTAATATTAGAGGAAGCTTTGAGAGAAAGGCCATTTCCATTTTGATTGGTTTGGGAGAGACCTAGGATGAGTCAGTCCAAATATGTCAAATCTGTTCTGACTCAGGACTGAATTCTTCCTTAACAAGCACCACCCGTTTGGAGAAGGAATGGGAAGAAAGCTGAAAGGAAGGAAAGACAGACAGCCATCGTGAGATGATAGATTCTCTCTTTCTTCAAAGAACTCATTTGTCCCCAAGAATCCCTGACTTGGAGAGAGTCTGGAGTTCCCCAAGTCAGTGGGCAATCCCTCTTCCATATTTTCATTTGGTTGCCCAGTCCCTGTTACAGTCTACAAGTGACACGAAATTATTGTGTAAATTACCTGATGCTAAGTAACAAATTGAACAGTGGTGACTTTGAGCTGTTATGTTGGGGAACAATACCCCATGCACAGCCAAAGAACAAGTAGATATATCTTGGAGAAGGTGCAGTCAGAGTTCTCCTTGGAGGCAAAGATGATAAAGCTTCACTTCACATGTTTTGGGCTTGTTGCTAAGAGAGGCTATTCCTTGGAGAGGGACATTATGCTTGGAAAGGTGGAGGGATGATGAAAGAGAGGAAGACTCTCAACAAGTAGATTGATACAGTGACTGCAGCGATGGGCTCCCGTGTGTCAGAGATTGTGAGGATGGCACAGGAGAGGACAGGGTTCAGATCTGTTGTTCACAGGGTCACTATGAGTCATACTAGACTCAGTGGCACCTAACAACAGCAACAAGTAATGAATCATGACAAACGTCTTGGTTGAGTAAGAAATCATTTCTTTATTAGCAGTCTCTGGCAGTGTGGGCAGAGTCCAGCTGGGACCAGTCGTCTCTGCTCCTCATGGTAGCTGGGCTCGCTCGGGTCTCCACAGAGGTGGCTGGGGTTCATTGCCATGTGCTCCTTTACCCTGTATCTTTTATTCTAGGCTTCTCTTGTTCCCTTCATTGTTCGGTTGATTTTCTGTTGTTCTTACAGTGGGGAACACTCCTCAACATTCGGAGAATCCCAATACACAGACACTTCTGCTCACATTGTGTTCGCTGTCACATCGTCAAAAGTCAGAGCACATGGCTGAGCTCACAGCTAGTGCATCCATACGAAGACGTGTGCACACAGAAGAAAGGGGGCTTCCTGGGGGTCAGCACTCTGTCAGCTTGCCTCAGTCCTGTCAGAAACAGCTTCAATTTCCTGTGTCTTCTGAGTGACATTCTAGGACTGTGGGCAGGAGCAGGCTATGTTGTTGGTAGATGCCACTGAGTCCATTATGACTCACAGGGACCCAATGAACGACAGATCAGAACCGTGCCCGGCACCATCCTCACAGTCCCAGCCCTGCTCAGCATGTGGTTGTGGCCACCGAGTGCACACGGTCGGTCGCTCGGTGCACACGGCCACTCAGTGCACACGGCCACTCAGTGCACATGGTCACTCAGTGCACATGGCCACTGAGTGCACACAGTCACTGACTGCACACGTCACTGACTGCACACCTTCACTCAGTGCACACGGCAACCGAGTGCACACGACAACCGATTGCACACGGCCACTCAGTGCACACAATCACCGAGTGCACACGGCCACCGACTGCACACAGTCATTCAGTGCACACGGCAACCGAGTGCACATAGTCACTCATTGCACACAGTCACTCAGTGCAGCAGTCACTCAGTGCACGTGGTCACCGAATGCACACGGCCACTGAGTGCACACAGTTTCTCGGTGCAGACGGTCACTCAGTGCACATGGCCAGAGTGCACATGCTTACTGACTGCATACAGTCGCTCACTGCACACAGTCACCGAGTGAACACAGTCACTCAGTGCACATAGTCACCGAGTGCACACAGTCTCTCAGTGCAGATGGCCACTGAATGCACACAGTCAGTGACTGCACACATCACTGACTGCACACAGTCACTCAGTGCACATAGTCACCGAGTGCACACAGTCTCTCGGTGCAGACAGTCACTCAGTGCACACGGTCACTCAGCGCACACAGTCACTCGGTGCAAACGGTCACTCAGTGCAGACATTTGTTTACCTTTAGACACTAATATCTTGGCATGAATATATAATAAAGTGAGCAGAGGAGTTGTCATCATCCGTTCCTCTGAATCACGTTATTTGTCCAGTATCTCCAGTATGGAAGGCAACCTGCAAGGTGACGTGGCATCTCAGTCCAGACCCCCAGGAAGCAACTCAGGTGGGATTTCAGTGCACAGAATTTCTTTATAAAATGACGGAGACACACCTATCCCAGTAGGGGATGGAGAAGAGACAGGGAAGGAGAGGAAGACAAGAAATGGTACTTTAGCTAGCTAGCTGTCATGTGAGAAATTCACATCTAATCCTTCTATGAAAATTCTAGGAACGTGTAGAGCACAACTTTCAGAGGTCTGCCACCCAGAGGTAAAGGAAATATGGTGTGTATAAACCACTCCACGTCCGTCATTAGTGGAGATTTGTCTCTGCAAACCTTTAAACCCCTGACACTTGCAGTCAGCCTGGTGTAACTTCTGGTGAGCAGAAGGCAGACACACACACACACACACACACACACACACACACACACCCCCGAGTTAGCACTGCTGTGATGATGGGAAGCAGGCTAGTGTGGCCTGAGGTGAAAGGCACACCGGTCTAAGCAGAGTACTTGAAGTTTCTTCTGCTGTTGATGTAGATTGCCCTCACACACACAGAGACTCTGTGCAGACTGGACCCTGTGTGTACACTGGACCCTGTATGTGTGCTCTGAACCCTGTTTGTATGTACACTGGACCCTATGTGTGTACACTGGACCATGAATGGAAAATATTCGTAGTTATCCCATTCCCAAGAAAGGTGACCCAATACCTAGAAATTATATCTTTAATAGAACAATATCATTAATATCACATGCAAGCAAAATATTACTGAAGATCATCCAAAAATGCCTAGAACAGTACATTGACAGGAAATTTCCAGGGCTGAGTTTAGAAGAGGCCTTAACATGAGGGATATTGTTGTTAATGTCAGATGGATTCTGGCTAAAAGCAGAGAATACCAGAAGAAAGTCTTTTTGTGTTCTATTGACTGTGCAAAGCCTTTGATCGTGTAGATCATAATAAACTATCACTAATATGGAGAAGAATGGGAATTTCAGAATGCTTAATTATGCTTATACAAAATCTGTACATAGACCAAGAAGCTATTGTCCCCACAGAACAAGGGAATTCTACATGATTTGAAATCAAGAAAGGCATATGTTAGGGCTGCGTGTTTTCTCCATACCTATTCAATCTGTACGCTGAGCAAATCATTTGAGAGGCTGAACTTTATAAAGAGGAGTATGGCGTCAGGATTGAAGGAAGACTCATCAACAACCTACATTATGCAGATAGCACAATCTTGTTTTCTGAAATTGATTAGTACTGGAAACATTTGCTGCAGAAGATCAAAGACTTCAATATGGATTAAATATCAACATCAAGAAAACAAAAATCTGCACCACTAGACCAATAGGAAGCATCATGAGAGATGGAAAAAAAGATTTAAGTTCTCAACGATTTCATCTTTCTTGGATCCACAATCAACACCTTTAATACAACTAGTCAAGAAATCAAAGGGCATGTTGCCTTCATAAAGTCGAGGGTCTCTCCAATATACTAAGGAACAATTGTCAGTTTAAAGACTAAGGTGCCCCTGATTCAGGCCATGGTCTTTTCAATTACTTGCTATGCATCTGAGAACTGAACAGTGGATAAGAATGACAGAAGAATCAATGCCTTTGAATTGTGGTATTGGAGAAGAATACTGTCAAAAGAATGGACATATGTTTTGGAGAAAGTGCAGCCAGAGTACTACTTCATGGAGACAAGGATGGTGAGGTCAGTGGTTTTAATCCATCAGTTGCATGGGAAGAAGATATGGAATTGCCTTCCAGAAAGATTTCAGCGTTAGATACCCTTTGCATAATTCCACTCTTCCTATAGAGAATTGGGATCAACTCAGAGGCAGAGGTTTTGAAAACTTACAGAGACGAGGTGTCGCATCTTTCTTCCATGGATTGCTGGTGGTTAGTTAGCAACAAAGCTAAGCTCTTTGTTCCCAGTGACTCCTGCAACACTGATGTTGTCCCTTTGAAAGAGATCCTTTTGGTGATCCCACAGAGAACTACTTTGCCTCTGCTGTGACATAATTCATTATTTTAGCTTTCAGTAAAGTTTCATATAAACTCATTCTATAAGTCTCCATTAACTTCCTGGGATCAGCATTCGGAATTCCTCCATTTTTGCTCCTCCATTTTTGCACCCTCTATGCGCACTCCAAGGCACTAAGACTGAGTACATGGGTACCAATCCCCGTGTCTGCAGATCTTCTCCTTCAAGGCCTGGTTTGACCCTGTTAGTAGTCAGAAATTGTACGTGCCAGGTACCATTCTAAGTGCATTTTATGTATTAATTATTTAATCTTTGCAACAGTTTTATGAAAGTAATGTCATGATGAGTTCCATTCTACAGAAATGTCAAAGGCATAGAGGAATCAAGTAATTTGCCAAAGGCCACACAGCTGAGAAGTGGAGGGATTCAAACCAACCAGCATAATTCCATCATTTGCACTCTCAGCTCCTCTCCATCACTGGCCTCTCGTGCAAGGCTGACCACTTAGAGTCCAGTTGTTTGCCCTTCAGCTCATCCACAGCAGCGCCTGGTGGCTTGGCCTAATGTGTGTCTCATCCTGTTTCCGAGCACGCTGTCTTATGATTTCTCTTGTTTCAGGTACAATGGGAGTGCATCAACCCCAAGTACAAAGCTAAGAAGAAGAATTACAAGAACTCAGGCACTGTGATTCTGAATCAGTGCAAGGTATGTGTGAAGCCTCTTTCTTGCAGAAGTGTGAAGGCAGGGCTGTCTCAGGAGAAAAGCTGAAATTGCCGTCAGAGGGGAAGAATGTGTGGAGAAGGTATGATCTTTTTCAAAAGAATAGCTACTTGAGCATCAAAGCATTAATAGAAACACAATGAGAAATGTAAGCGTGGGAGCTGTGGGAGCTGTAGTGGCTCTATGCCACCATCTCCTCCACAGGACATTCCTGCCTCCAAAGATAGGCCGGTCCTGGCCACAGATTGGGCAGTCTCTGCTCAAGGAAGCAGTGGACAGAGCTGGCTAAAGAAGGATGTGCCTGCCACCGTGCCCACTGACGTATAAGTGGTGCCTGGCAGTTGTCCTCAGAGGAGCTCCAACTTTGCAGAAAATCTCATTGTTAATGATGAAACCTCCTAAATCACAGCTGAGAGATGTTGCCAGTGATAATTTAATAGATGTAAGGAACTGGTAATAATTTCCTTTTAACCCTAATCACAATCCTAGACTGGTACTTTTGGGTGAGGTAATGGATTGGACTCAGACATACATGAGTCACAAAGGTGTACACTAGGATTTTAACTCATGTCTGTCGGAATCTACCAACTAAGACTTGAATGCTGACTAGATTCTGTCCCTTCTCTCTCAGTCTTTCTTCATCTGTCTTGATTTCCTTCTCCCAAATTGCTTTCCTAGTGGCTGCCAGAGCTGCAGGTTCACATCCTTACATAACAAGAGAGTGAGGGAGAAGGCTAACTGCTCTGACTTGATCACATGCCACTACTGGATCTCATAACTGGCACAAGAATGATGGATTGGACATCTGGGTCCATATGATCATCTCTAACCAGCAAAGCAGAAGAAAAGATCTAGACTCGGTCACGTGATGGTCACCTAACTCCTTAAGTCTATTGTTTTATCTGTTTTGATTCTCTATCAGTTGCTGTTGCACTTGAGCTCTGAAGCCATTGCTATTTCATGTATTTGTAAATTCTTCTTCTTTAACATACATGTAAGGTGTCCCAATTACCAGGAAAAATGCTTCAAACAAAATCCAGAAGCAGGCACTGTTCAGAGCCCCAGGAAAGGTCTGCCAATAGACGTGAACTACTTAGAACTGATACCTGGAAAGACAAAAAAAGGATTTTTTTTTTTGGTCAATCTTTGCCAAGCTGCCCTGGGCATCTGATAAACTGAGACATTAAAGTCAAAGTCTCAATTATTGGTTGTCCAGGTTGAAAGCTCCAGATTGTAAACTCTTTCTCTGTATCCATAGTATTCAGTACATAGTAGGTGCTCAATAAATGCTGAGTAGATGACTATCACCAAGAATCAAGCAGCAGAAACCTAAAGAAAAAGAAATGAAGACTAGATAGAGATGAACAATGTTTAGAGAATATAGACAACATTGGTCAGGCAGGAAACTGACTGATTTCCAGCAGAGGTAAAATGCTAGAGTATCTGGAGCCATCCTCCAAGCCTGGAGCTAAACTCTCTTGTGGCAAAACTTTCAGCTAAATGATAGACACATCCAAAGCTTGAACCAGGGAGGTACTCTGGCCTTAGAACAAGGAACTGTACATGGTGACGTGGTTAGCATTTGCCAAGAGATACTATACACCATGACATGATCAGCATTTACCCAGATAAAGCTCGGAGATCGGAAGGGACATGGAAAGAGGAGTGGAACAAGAATCACAAAGAAATAGGAGGGAAACTAGTGATACAATGTGGGCATCAGAATCATGATCTTAAAATATATGTGAAAGGTTGAATGGGAATAGTAATCTTCTCCATAAATTTCCATTCAAATCACACTTTTAAAAAATATTTATTTTATTCATTGCACACTTTCTTCCTCTCCTCCCCACCCCCTGCCCATCCCACAATACACTCCTTGTTTCAGATTGTAGTCATACATATAATCCCTTATCATATATTACTTTCAGTCAGTTCTTCCCCCCGTGTATTCTAATGCTGTGTTCATTGTCTTCCACTGTTTTCCCATTCCGTCCCCAACCTCCCCATCTGTCCTATTTTATAACAGCAGTGTTATGCAGTATTTGTCCTTTTATGACTGAGATATTTCACTCAGCATAAGGTCTTCCAAGCTCCCCCATGTTGTGTGACAACAAATTAATTGTTGTGTAACATTTCATTATGTGACTGTACCATAATCTTTCTATCCATCATTTGTTGATGGGCACTTGGGTTGCTTCCTTATCTTTGCTATTGTGAATAACATAGCAATAAACATGAATGTGCATACATCCATTTGAGTCGTGGCTCTGATTTCTTTAGGGTATATTCCCAGTAGTACAATTGCTGGGTCAAATGGTATTTTCATTTCCAAGATTTTGAGAAAGCAGCAGACTGCTTTCCATAGTGGCTTTCCATAGTGGCAGTACCATTTTACATTCCCATCATTAGTAAATAAGGGTTCCAATCTTTTCACAACTCTGCCAGCATTTGTTGTTTGCTGTTCTCTTGAATTTTGCTATTATTGCTTGAGTGAGGTGATATCTCATAGTTGTTTTGATTTGCATCTCTCTGCTAGCTATGGATTTTGAACATTTCTTCATGTGTTTGTTTGCCATCTGAGTGTCTTCTTTGGTGAAGTGTCTGGTCATATCCTGTGCCCATTCTTTATCTTTTTCTTTTTAAGGTTCTGAAGTAATCTATAAATTTTAGAAACAAATCCCTTATTAGATATGTGATTGCTAAATATTTTTACAATCTCTAGGTTTCATTTTTATCCTGTTGGAGGGGACTTTTTGATGTGTGTAGGGATTTGATTCTTCCTGGTTGTTAGATTTTCATTATGCTTGGAAGACTGCACATGCTCTGTATTAGAATTTCTAGAGAGGTTCCTAGCTTTTCTCTGATGAAGTTTATAGTCTTTGGTTTTACTTCTAGGTCCCTGACCCACCTTGAATTGGGTTTTGTGTATGGTGTGAGGTATGGATGTTATTTATGTTTTCTGCAGATGGTTTTCCAATTTTGCCAACACCATTTGTTAAAGAGACTGTCATTTCCCCAATTAGCTGATTTTGTCTTCTTGTCCAAGATTAAGTGACCACAGGTAGAAGAGGTGATTTCTGGGTTCTCTCAATTCTATTCCATTGATCTGTGTGCCTGTTGAAGTACCAGTACCACACTGTCTTGACAGCATCTTTAAAAATCTAGCCTGCCATCATTTTGAATCCAGATTCCACTATTTCCTAGCTTTACATTCTTAGCCTAAGTTTCATCATCTGAAAAATGAATAAAGTAAGATTAATAAGTTTAGCCATCCTAAAGATATTTTAAGAATTAAGAAAGTTAACGGATGTTGAGTGCCTGGTATATAGTAAATGTTCAATAAATGTTCATTCTTGTTCTTCGTGACAGGAGAGTGGGTATATCTAACTCTCAGTAAAGGAATTGGGGTTGTGAAAGTTGCTTGTTCAGATGACATGCAGCCTTAGCAATATGACTAGACAGGAACTTTAGTAGAGGAAACCAAGACAGAAGCAAATGTCACATTTCTTCATTTCAAAGCTGTGGTGACCCTTGAGACGATGATTTTTAGTCTGTAGAGAGAGGTTGATCCAAGTCACACATGAATGCAGAGAGGGAAGAGGCGGGCCAGAGAAGACAGTGCATTTCTCACAGTCCCATCTGCCCAGGCAGAGCCTCCTGTGCTCTCCTTCAGTGACATAAAGTCAGCGGACCTCCTTCCCTCCCCTCCTCTCCCTCTGCCTCACCTGTAGTTCCATGCCCCCGGGGCATGCGTTACTAACCTGCTTTTCTTTTCCTTCTGTGTTGTGTAGATCCACAAGATGCACTCTTTCTTGGACTACATCATGGGTGGTTGCCAAATCCAGTTTACGGTAAGTTGTTTCCACTTTTGTTCTATTTCAAGGAAAAAGTATGGAGAGCAATACTGAGTCTAGGGCAAAACAAGGGGCAAGTCTATTAAAACTCTACTCAGCTTCATTTCATTCTAACCGCTTAAATATTATATAGCATCATGTTTGTTTCACAAGTGAATCTATGCTCTTGTTTTCTCCTGTGAATATGGTTTTCAATGACAAATCAGGAAAGCGATGCTGCTTGACCTTACGGAGCCTGGGGACCACTCTCAATGCTCCTCTTCCCTTCAGCAGCTTCACAGGAGACAGGAGGCATGGTGAAGGTTGTCAGACCCACCCCGGTCATAGGATGAGAAGGAAGAAAAGCTTGCTGGTACCTCCCAGTGAGCCAGGGCAAATGCCTCCAGCCTGTAGTCACATGACCAGAAACAAACATCAGTCATTGCCAAGGCAAACATGCACTAGTTCACCAGGTGAAGGATTGAAGAACCAGGTTGGAATCAAGGTTGAGAACTTGAACTGATGTCAACAGTTAGTAACTGATGAGTCTATGACATAATCTGTGAACACAAGCGATGTCCAAATGGGTAAAGAGCCCTGGAGGCAGAGTTACGTGTTAAGTGTTGGGCTCCTAACTGAAAGGCCAGTAGTTCAAATCTACCAGCTTATTCTCAGGAGAAAGATGGGCAATTTCCTTCAGTAAAGATTGACAGATTCCCAAGGGGAACTCGGTGGAAAGGGGGACTGACTCAACAGCTGTGGGTGTCAGTGTGCCTTTGGGTGAGTGGGGTGCATCCTGTCCGGGCACCCAGGTGAGCCATGTGTGTGTCAGAGATGATGTGTCCACTGCTGTGGTACAAGTTCCTTTCACTGGTTTAGTATTGAGAATGCTTTGGATGCATGTGACCTCCATGAAAGAATCCTCAGATGCCAAGACAAGCCAGCTAAAACCTATGACGGGGATGTGGACACTTTGTAGAGCACCGCACGTAGACGTTGTTCATCTCCCAGAAGGGACTATGAAGCCCAGCTCTGTTTCCCTCCCTAGATGGGCATAGGCATGTGAGGTGAACAAGGACAATTGGTTCCAATTCTGTCCAGGTTGGATCCCGAGAGAGGTGATGAGGGCGGTGTATTCCTGGGCCCACAGACTGTGGTGTTTCCAGGACTGAAAGTGGAGTTCCACAGGGGAAGAGGAAAGGCTTGTTTAAGAGGTCAGCCTCTCGCTAGCTAGTGGTGTGTCCTCAACTCTGACGGCACACCCTGCAGCGGCTTGTACTGTGAGAAAAGAGACCATTTCCCGTTAGCCTTACAGCCTGAGAATCCCCGGGCAGGGGAGAGTTATCTGAGTCCAAATCACTAGGTGGCAACAAGTTGTTTTTCTAGTCTCGTGGAGTTCTACCCTTGCCCTCAGGACGTGGTCTGTTTTCCCTAATACAGGAGTTAGTTGAGGATGGAGTTGGCCATCTCCTTGAGGCCGGTGTTTCTCCGGGATCACCTGTCCCTTCCATCTAGCTGCATGCCCAGTGTCCCCTGTAGGAGCACTACCTGGCTCAAGCTGGCCCCTGGGCTCCTGTCTGCATGGTTGTGTGCAGGTGGAAGCCAACGAGCTGGCCATGTCGTAAAGGAGAGCTGCCGGGAATGGATCCCAAGACGGTAGGCAAAGGAGGTTTCAGGAAGCTATTTATAGGTTTTCAAGGGAAACTATTGATTTGGTCCTGTTTTAGATTTTGTGGATCCCACACTCTTGAACATTCCACCTTCAGAGTCTTACTTTGCCCTTGAAGTGGAGGGATGGGGGAAGAGCCAGCCCCTACCAGCACCCCAAGAAATGCCAGTCTTTGGAAAAAGACATCAAAGTGGGAACGGTGGGGGGTCGGGGAAAGACAGGAAGATCCTCCGGAAGGTGGATTGGTGCGTGACTGGGGCCGGAAGGTGGATTGGTGCGTGACTGCGGCCATGGGCTCAAGCTTGGCCGAGAGTGAGGATGGCCCAGGATGGGACAAGGTTTCTGTCTGTTGTTCATAGAGTGACTGTGAGTCACAGCTGATTTAAAGGCACCTAGCAAAGAAAGAAACCAGCACCCCAGAAGGTCCCCAACTCCACATCGTGACTCACAGGTGCCTGCTGGACCACCTAATATACAGACCTGCCCCCTTTGCTTCCTCCCCTCCTTGCCCACCTGAGGGATTCTCAGTGCGCCGACTCCAGGCACAGCTTCTCAGCTCCGCCCCCTCCCAGTGCCCACTGATGGGACTATAGCAGGGGTTATGCAGAAGAGCAGAGAAGGGGACCAGGAGGAGGAGGGTGCAGAAATGAATGCTGGAGAGATGGGGGACAAGCCAACATCAGTGTCCAACACGAAGTCCTTCTCCTGCGGGGGTTCAGGCTGGAGAAGGGTTCGGAAGAAGGTTGCTAGGTATTATATTTGGGCTTTATAATTTAATGCTGTTTTCCTCCATAATGAAGTCCACTATTTCATCATTAACCTCTTAATGCTCAGTCAGTGTAGTGTAAATTATAAACTGCAATGCGAGCTGTTAATAAAAATTAACATGTCTCATTATGTTTACTATCTGTACAGTAAATGTGTTCAAGCCATCTGGCAACACAAAAAGAAAGTGGCAGTGAAGGAAAGAGGCTTCCTCACTTGGGGATGAGCAGAGGGGCGAGGAGGAAGGAGTGTTGTTTCAGTCCCTTCACCTCTGCTGGCTCCAAAGCAGAAGTTTCCATTGAAGTGTCATGTGATCCCTGTGGTCTGAGCAAACTCAGTCGTTTAACGTGGATGAGTTTCCTGTCTTCCCAGGAAAATGCTTTCCAGAGCGTGAAAGTGACACAAGGTTTCGCCGTTCTGCATTTCCTCTCTGGATCTCTTCTCACCCGTATCCTTCTCTCTCCGTGACCCAGGCGGCCAGTCTGCACTCTCCTGCTCATAACTTCTGGTTGGGCTTGGTCAATGGGACCCATCAATGCCCCCAAGTCAGCACCTGCCAGGCTAGAGGGAGCACTGTCTTTGGAGTCCTGCACTGCTAACCAGAAGAGGTTCAAATCCACCTACTGCTCTGAAGAAGAGGACAAACTGTCTCCTCTTGTTAAGATGTGTAGCCTTTGAAACCCAGTGGAGGGCTCGTATGAGTAGGAAATGGGACCCAATGGCAACGCGTCTGAGAAAAAGACTGCAGCTCTGCAGAGTACCCTCTCCTCACATACTCCTTTTACCATCCCCTAGGAATTACTCCCTCCCTGCCTCTTGTCAATTTCCCTTAGC
The DNA here is from genome assembly GCF_000299155.1 of Elephantulus edwardii. Taxonomy (NCBI): domain Eukaryota; kingdom Metazoa; phylum Chordata; class Mammalia; order Macroscelidea; family Macroscelididae; genus Elephantulus; species Elephantulus edwardii. The sequence continues at coordinate 539,996 of NW_006399777.1, forward strand.
TTTTGTGAGATGCCCCTCTATTAAGCTTTCCTCAATCATTACTCCTGGGCGATGGTTGGTTTCCTGGGCCGACCAGAGAAAGCCTTTGCATCTTTCATAGATGTTGGATACCTCTGGTCTAACCTTGAGAATTACAGCTGGAGCTGTGTTCTCTTCAGGTACCAGGATGAAGTATAGTTAGTGTTCGAGATCCTTTCATTGAATTGTAGTTAATTGTACTCTTTCACGGAAGGATGGTGGTTGTTGCTGTTAGCTGTCATAGAGTGGACTATGAATCAGAACAACCTTCTGAACAACAGATCGGAACCCTGTCCTCTGCTGCGCTGTTCTCATGGTCATTTCCAAGTCCAGGCCCACTGTTGTCATCACTGTGTCAGCCCATCTCCTTGAAGATACTCCTCTTGTTTGTTGACTTTCTACCTTGCCCAGTATGACATCCTTTTCCAAGAACTGACTCCACCTAAGAACATACCCAGAGGTAGTGCTACCAAGTTTCGCTGTCCATGCCTCCAAGGAGTACTGAGCTGCACTTCCTCCAACACAGATTGGTTGCTTTTGGTGGTCCGTGGTACAGTCAAAACTCCTGTCCAACACCACAACTCAGATTCCTGTGGTCTTATTCAGATATTTCCACATACATAAGAAGCAACTGAAAAGGCCACTGTCTAGACCAAGCATGCTCTCATTTTTAAACTGATACTGTTGCTCCTTGGCACTTAAGAGAAGTTCTTAATAGCAGATTTTCCAACATGTCTTTTGATTTCTTGACTGTTGCTACTGTGAATAGATTAAGTTTATAAAAACCAAGAAATTGGTAAAATAAACACAATATTAAGTTTTTACTTTTAAAACCCCTCTTATAAACATAAGTAGCATACATTTATGCCCTTGGTAGGGAGATCTGCTGGCCTAGTGGTAAGAAGGTGTGCTGCCAACCAGAAGGCATGAGATTTGCTTCTTGGGGAAAAGATGGGGAGTCTCCTTCTACGCAATTAAACTGCCTCTGAAAACCCACTGGAGGGTCAGTTATGGATTGGTTCCGATTAAACCTAAAACTCTAAAAAGAAACCTAAACGTCTAAAAGAAGAAACAAGAAGATATTACATCCCCTGCAGCTGTCTCAGTGACAGTAATAAGAGTCGAATCTCCAGAGACAGCAGCAGGAAGTGACATCGTAGAAAAAGCGTCCATAAGCTTTGAAGGAAGCCTAGGGGTGTGCTTTATGTACAGGACTGTGCTAGGCTGTTAACTGAGGGGTTAGTGGTTCAGATCCACCAACTATGCCAAGGAAGAAAGGTGCACTTCTCCTATAAATATGTAAAGACATAGGAACCTGACACAGGGTCACCAGGTGTCCTCAACAGTGGTAAACATGGTGACTTGGCTTTATGATAGGGTGAGGGACTGAAAGTAAGAAGTCTGGGGTGATGCAAGTGTTTGTGCCTGACAAAGAAAGCATGCTGGTCCCATTTGTGCAAATTGGCCGTTAGAGTTGTACTTTTGAGGGACAATATTATAAATGTTTGGTGTTGTTTTTTTTTTTACATGTTGGATGGTACATGTTCTTTTCTTTTTTTTTTTTTTTTACATGTTGGAGGTACTTTCAGGTATCTAGTAGAGAGAGTGCCTATATATATTGACCTCAAGGGAGAATTCCAGGGAAAGAGTGACAAAGAGAAGTCAGAGATGGAAAAAAGCAAGCGGTGTCTAAAATTTCCTGAGAGGAAAAGTTAAAAGATCCAGTCAAGAACCCCGTATACTAGAGGAGTCACAGTAGGAAGAATTTAAAAGAAAATAGTTGGCTTGTTTGATGCATAGAAGTCTTTTCTTGTAAAGAACCATTTCGACAGAATCATGTGGCAGAGACTGATGGTTTAGGACGTAAACAAGGATAAGAGAGTGAACAGTGAACACAGTGGGTAGAAAGTATTCATTCAGGGAGGTTTGCAGTGAAGGGAAGGCAAGAAGGAGAGGAGTGTGGCATTTTAAAGATTAAGTAAGAGGCATTTTAGGCCTCCTTTTCCAGGCAGTTTTAGCATCTGGCCAGAAAGAGAGGAGAAGACGCAGGGGGAGGTAAGATGCATGGTGCTAAAAGGGGCTGTAAGTCCAGGGTTTTCCTTCTTTTTTTGTCACCTGGATGACTTCAGAATCTTGATACATAACATACATGCTCTTTTTTTTTATTTTTTATTTTTTTTATTTTGTGTGCGTGTGCCGTCAAATCAGATCTGACTGGTACAGGAGGAGATTGCGCCTCCTTCTCCGGCAGAGCATCTGGTGGATTCGAACCGCGTTCCTCTGGGATTGCAGTGCAGCTTCTTGCCAAACATACATGCTCTTGCTAGAAAATGCATATACATAATTTTAAGATGTCAAGGATACCCCTAAAGGTAATCTCTGAACCTCTTGTAGCCCTTAAGTCATACCAACTCTAAAACAACTCTTATATCACAGTCTTGGAAGAGGGAGGTGGGGTGGGGGAATAGATCACAAGAAGAGAGATTTGATTCAATATGTTTGGCACGTGGATAGCAGCTAAAAATAAAATGAGATTACTAGAATTTCACACATCAAATACAGAATTATAGGCAGCACAGGAGAGACAGACACCATAAGGTACTTGGAAGGAAAATAGTGAAAGAATGAAAGGTTACCTTTAAAAGTTATTGCTTTCCAGAGGCACACAGACGAACACTGGTTATCAACCGAGACAATCTGCAAGCAACCTGAATGCCCAGCAATAAGCTAGTGGCCATGTGCGTAGCAGTGTCTCCTGTAAGTGGACCCTGATAAAGCCATTCCAAAGTATACGGACTGGGTCAAGGATGTGGATGGTTTTATGGCATAATGTTAAATGAAAGAAAAGAATATACAGGCAGACTGTCCTGTGATTACCAGTGAGACCAGAGGTAGAAAGGAGAAGAAAATAGATTGTGATTTATCAGGCTAGTGCAATCCTGAGTCTTCTCTCATCTTATATGACCACTTTTATTATTTGTAACTTTTTAAAATGTAAAAATTGTACTGCTTTCTCTCATCTCTGGTTCTACTGTCTACATCCTCATATGGTTATATAACACAGTATAATATGATCTGAATATAACTTCTCCCAGATGTGAACTTCAAGCCTAACACTATCACCTGTTACAGATTCTCTCTGGAAATCTTTTTCAACCATAACACATTAAGAGCACTGTATTCCCTTCCTTCCAAAACCCAACAATGATTTGAAGTGCTTATTGATAAAGTGTAAAACTATAGCCTTCACTATGGCTTGTACCTCAACATAAAGTAAGCAAAAATCTTTTCAGCTGGATCAAAAGTAGCCATTTTAATTGTACTTCCCAAACTCCTAACTTCTTACAAAATTCCACATTTCTATGAGCCTGGAGCCATCACATCAAGCCTCACTTCTGACACCACTGTAAAACCATATCTGGCCTTCACTGACTTCACAAAGGGGACTGTCCCTGCCTACGGCATCAATAACACAAACTCCCATGAGGTCACATATGTCCTCCACTCTCCCATACCTCTTTCTACTCATCTTTGTACCAATCTTACTGCTTTGCTGAGTCTAAAATACAATTCAATACCTCACAGACCACACAAAACCATGTTGAGGAAGTCAAAAGATTATAATCCTGTTTAGTAACAGAATGCAGTCAAGACAGCTCCTGTAATGTGTACACAGGCACCTCAGCCTTGAGCCTTGTGGGTTTAGGCCAATGTTCGCAAGTTCTCAGTCCTGCCAATATTGGCTCTCCCTGCCACCCAAGGTCCCATCTCATGTCAGGTCCCCAATCGGCCATAGATGTTGATGCCTTAGGTGTAGCTAGAGAAAGAAGGGCATCCTACATTTTCTTGCTACTGCTTTGATGGAGCTAGAAGACCTATCTACCTCTCACCATTGGCTTGCTCAATTCAGTGTGAGACTTGCCAGTCCCCTTGTGAAATGGTAAATAACCAATCCCTTTGGAGATAGGCTAGCACACCCCTTTTGCACATTCCCATCCATCTACATGGTGTTGTTGTTATGTGCCATCGAGTCACTTGCGACTCATAGCGACCATACGTACAACAGCCCTAAACTCTGTCCTGTGCCAATCGCACTGTCTTTGACACTCCCATCCTGATTATCCCAGTCACTGAATCAATACACTTCATAGAGGGCCTTCCCCTCTTGCGCTGTCCCTCC
>NW_006399777.1:547843-565655 GCF_000299155.1 Elephantulus edwardii
AATTTGTGGAGCAGTTAAAGATAAATCCCTTATTGTGGGGGTAAGCATTAGTTAAAGTGTTGGCCCCCCTCTTAGCCCAGTGCCTTGACCCACTTACTTCCCAGCTCCACCCTCCACCAGGATAACCCTTCTCATCTACCAAGTCCCTTCTGAAAATATCTTCCATTGTCCAACCCATGATCTGACAGGTGTATCTTAAGTTTTCTTGGCTTCTGTGATTCCAAAAACACAGCAAAGTTAAATAATAGCTAGGAAAGTCATATTAAAGAAAAACTCATCAGTTTAACCAGTAAATAGGGTCCTGAGAAGTGGAGAAAAGATGTCATCTTTCTTGAATCCACAGTCGGCATCCATGAAAGGAGCAGTCAAGAAGTCAAATGACAGATGGACGGTGCTGGGCAAATGTGCTGCCAGTGACCTCTTCACAATGCTGGGGAGCAAGGTCGCCACTTCGAGGACCAAGGTGTGCCTGATCCTGGCCGTGGTGGTTTTGCTGGCCTCATACGCATGTGAAATGTGTAAAGTCGATAAGGAGACCAAAAAAGAACGAATGCTTTTGAATGGACAGAAAACACATGCATACAAACTGCTGAAAGAACAAGTCTGTCTTGGAGGCAGTGCAGCTAGAAAAGCCTTTAGCGACGTGGATGGATAGACGGCAGGCCCACATACTGTGGATACGTTTTCAGCCAGGGCTGGCCTAGAGAGACAAGTATTCCCGATAGAGTCAGCACAATGGAGGAGACCCTCGAGGAAATGGACTGGCACAGTGGCTGTTGGACAGACATGCCCGGAATCCGAACAGACGCAAAGCACCTAACAACAGTACGTCCATGCTGCGTCCAGGTTTAAATCCTTTCATTGATATCCCAGGTTAGGCACTGACACAATGCAGTGTAGACCTCAGGAAAAGGAACGGGCTCCTGCTGTGAGGATCTATGACCTTGGCGGAGGGCCGCTGGCAGTGGGCCTGGGCTTGGCAGTAGTGGGCTTAGTTTGACAGGGTGTTCTCCCCTGTGATCTTTTTGAGAGTGGCCACCCAAGCACTTAACCAACGAGTCACCAGAACTCTACCTTAAAGGCTCCTTGTAAAGGTTCAATTATACGCAGATCTCAGAAAGGTGCCCCAGAATTTGATATTGTCAAGGCTGATGATAAGATGCTACGGATTCAGTCAATAGCCAGAGATCAGGCCACAGAGACGTCTCTTAAAAACACCCAAGAGGTTCCCAAATGGCCCATTTCGTACATGAGTGGGCTGCTTCCTCTCAGAAGTTCCAAATGTCTGAAGAAAGAGGCTCTGCAGGCACGCCCCACCTTCCCCCAGAACTGGTGCTGGGGGCTGAGGACCTCGCTCAGCACCCAAGGAGGATTTTACATTCTCACTTCCCGTGGTGGTTCAGCAAAGCTGCCGCCCACAGTCCAGCTTCCTGCTGGGCCAGCCTCCTGGGGGGAGGAGGACAACTGTGGAGGCCAGCTCGCCTGCTGCCCGCTGGGATGAGTGGAGCCTGGGCTGGAGCCACGCTTCCTCAGAGCTTCCTAGCAGGAAATGAAGACGTGGCCACTCCACTCACACAGAGGCCAGGCGTAGGCAGCCACCTCCGCAAAGTGGCATTTTTCAGTTACTTCCTTGCTTTTATGTCTCAACTCAATCCCATCTTTCACTGGCTCCCTGTTGCTTTTTAAAATAACCCTAACCTTTCACTCTGTTGCGCTTCTACTAATGCTTCTCCCAGAGAGCACAGAGAGTTCTTGCTGGAAGGCCACCTCCAGAGGACAGACACGCCATCTCCACTTCCTCTGGAGGCCTTGGAAACCAGTGCCTGCTGGTAGGATACACTGCCCACAGCCGTCTAGCCACCTGATAGGATACTTTTGTTATGAGCGAAAGCAGCTACATAAAGAGGTAGGTAGTAAGGGTCCTTGGTTTGTTTCCAGTTTTCATCAGTTACTGTTTGAGTTCACACATCCTTCAGGGTGGTATCAGAGTCTTGAACCAGAGTAGTCTCCACAGTGGTCACAGCACAGGAGTCCCACCCATGGGCAAAGCAGGAACCCCAAAGGACTGGAAGAGAAAAATGAAATGCAGTACCACCAGGAAGCAGCAGCTCAATGCCAACCTATTGACAATGACCTTCAGATTGTTCTGTGACCCTCAAGATTGCCTGTTCTCCTCCGTCCCCAACGAAACCTGACTGTTCTCTTTCTCCGACACCCACTCCATGTTCTTGGTCTTCAACTCTGATTCCGTTTCTGTCCTTAATAACGCCTTCCATCAACATCCCCTCCCTCACCATCACCTCAGTCCCACACTTGTTTGTCTAAATAGTTATTCCAAAAACCAAGGACGAAGAGTTAACAGAAATCACATCACAAGGTAAGACAAAGGTGAGCATAGGCAGGAGCCCAGCATGCAGAGTGTCAAGGGGCTCCTGCCTGAGGATGGTGCGGACGGACTCAGTGACACAGGGAGCCTTTTGTCCTTCAAGCTTCTCTTGCTTCATTCAAGTCTTGATCCTGTAATTTATTGTTGTTTTGATTTTTTTAAAAAAATATGTTATTGCCAACAGTTATGTTTTCTCATCCATGCACTGTGAACAATTTCATTTTACTAGAATCAATACCTATGAACTCTGATGTTGGACAAGAGTATTGAATATCCCCTGAATTGTCAACAGGACGAACAGACGGTTCTTGGAGGAAGTCCACGCTCAGGCAAGGATGGTAAAACTGTCTCACCTTCTCTGGACATACTGTCAGGAGGCCCAGTCCTTGGAAAAAGACATCACGCTGTGAGAGGTGAAGACCTGGAGAAAGAGAGGAAGACCTTCAAGAAGACGGATTGACTGTCACAGTCACGATGTCACAGGCATATCCGAGAGGGTGGGGACGGTGCCGGGCAGAGCAAGGCTCGGATCTGTCGTTCACAGGGTCACTGGAGTCGCAGACGACTTGATTTCACCTAACAATGAACAGCCACCCTTGTCGTGCGCTGCACGAGGCCTCCACGTTTTCTGTGTAAATACTGTACCCACATGTGGCTCCTCGGTGGCTGCATGCTCAATGGCTCTCACTGGAGGCTGGAGATGAAAAACAACTAAACTTCCTGAAACCTGGTTATGTGCTGAGTTGCCGTTTTTCTTTATGGAGGTCTTTTCCCCTGGTCTTGATAATAGTGAATCAATCTTTACTTTTCTATCAGCATGGTTTTGCCGTCACAGAATACTCCTGACCTTTGGGAGGTTTTGCTCAACCGCAGTCTGGGACAATCTCGACTGCAGAATCTAGAAGCCCAGGGCTGGTTCCTTCTGTTGTGAGGAGTGGAGTGGTCCACAGAGGGGCTCTGTCGGCAGTAGTCAGGTGAACCACACTCACTCATTAACGCCGAGTCTGTTCCAACTCATAGCTGCCCCTCCAGTGGGCTTCCAAGGCCACAGGCCATCATGGAAGGGACTTCCTCTCTTTCTCCTGAGAGCCACGGGGGCAAGGAGACCTCAGCTATGCCCAGCCTTGGCTTGGCAGTGGCCCTGCCAGGACTCCTCCTCCAGGACAACAGGCCACTCACCAGTGGTGTAGACATCATCATTTGCCAATTACTTACTTTTTAAAACATATTGGAGTGCAGTCAGGGCTATTTCCCTCACACATCCGCATGCCATGTATAATTGAAAACAGTAGGAGAGGGAAGAGGACCTTCCGGCCAGCTCTTCCAGCACCCTGTTTCTCCGTTAAGCACTGTGGACACACCTGCAAATTGTTCCTGTCTCTTCAGTGTGTCTCATCAGGACAGAAGGCTCTGTGGGATTCAGCTTCTCCTACCCAGAGGGTCCCAGGTGTCTAAGTTTGCTAAATACCACCTTTCAAATGCCTCTTGAATCTTCCTTTTGGGGAGGTTTTCCCAGAAGTGTGTGCATTTTTTCTTCCTTCTGTCTGGCCAGCCTTGTAGACGGATCCCATTTAGGCTATTTCACACCTCATGCTGTTCACAAAACACCTGTCTGCTCCTCTTGCTGTTAGATTTCTCTCAGAGTCCTCGTTTAAGGGACATTCATCTGTTGCTTTCCTACCACTTTTTTCCAATAGATTGGCTTTCCCTTTCAAAACAATCTCAACGATTCTTGACCTTACAGGTCTGTTAGGGTCACCTTGAGGCATCCTCACCTGCTGGAGTGTCACTATGGGTCAGTTCCCACTTGATGGTACATATCAAACAACAACCAGTCACCCTGCATGGACCATCCTCCCACCACCGCGTATCGTGTGCGTGTGCACATCTGCATAGGCGTTCCAGGTGCCCTCGCCCTGTGTTTTATAACTGCACTGGGCACAGAGAGCAGTTTGGCCAAAGCTGCTTAGCTCTCGTAAACTACTGGAGTAGCAGCTCATCTCTCTGCCTCCAGGCCAGCTCTTCCTGGTTTTTTATAGAAAGCTTCACATTTATGAGTCTGAGTATGTACTCATGAGTTAACTAAAACGGTTGTACATACTCATTTAAGACAGTTTTGACGACCTCTTGGTAAGACGCTCCTCTGTCAATCCCAAGGCACAGGGTTCAAATCCACTAGCTGCTCCACAGGAAAAAAAAAGATGGTCAGCCTCCTCTTGTGTGATTTCCCACCTCTAAACATCCACTGAAGGGTCCACTCTGAGTCAGTTCTGAGTCGGCATCACATAACGACAGTGTATCCTCTTGATGTCTCAGAGGGGCAGAGGCTTTGGAGGCATATACCGTATTAAACCCAGCTTCATCTTGTCTGTTATGGTCCTCATCCCCTGTGAGCTCTACCTCTGACACCATAACTATCCTGTTCCTCTACTGTCCATAGGGTTTTCTCTCCTGTTCTTAGGGATTTTACTCTACTGTCCATAGGGTTTTCAGATGCCTGCTCTTTAAGAAGTGGATGACCAAACCTACTAAAACCTGTCCACCACAGGTGACTCTTGTGGCATTCGACACACTGCTGGCTAACTTTTAGCATCACAGCAACCTACAAGTTACCTCAGGACAGCAAACTGACAGACAACTGCTGTACTAATTAGAACAATGAATTCCCCCAGCACAACAAAATGACACATTGGTGTTGTACCTCTAGTAGCAAACCGGACATTTGAATGTCATGATACTAGATCCAGTTGAAGCCTGCACACTGAATAAGGATGACAAAAGAAGAATTGATACCTTTGAGCTGTGGTGTTGGAGAAGAGTGCTGAATATCCCATGGACTGCCAAAAAGAACAAGCAGATATGTCCCGGAGAAGGGCAGCCAGAGTGCTCTTAAGAAGCAGATGATAAAGCTTTGTCTCACATACTCCAGGCACGTTGCTAAGAGAGGCTGTACATATACTTGGAGAGGGGCATTATTCTTGAAAGGTGGAGGGTCGGTGAGAGAGAGGCAGACTCTGAAACAGATGGATTGGTCCAGTGACTAGATCCTTGGACTGACTCGTCCAGCAGTGGACTCGCGTGTCAGGAAGTGTGAGGACGGCAGAGGCTGGGACAGGGTTCAGGTATGCTGTTCACAGGGTGGCTGTGAGTTGTACTTAACAGCACCTAACAGCAACAACAATAGCATCACCTCTCAATATGAGTGTCTTCATCAGTAAAAGAATAAGATCTCCCCAGTTTCTAGGAAAATGAAGTAACATAACGTCTGAAAAGCAATCAGCACATGACCCGGTGTGGGATTTTAACAAGGTTACTCCTCTCTTTTAAATGTGAGCTAAGGTTCATCTGAGGGTCAGTGAGGAACTCCGCCGTGTTTCTCCACAGGCCTTTCCTTCTGGTACTTCATCACTGTGAGCAGTTTATCAGTTGGCGTCCCCTTCTTTAAAACATCCATGCATTATGACGATAGAGTTCAAATCCTGTCTGAATTTATTTTCACTGATATACTCTTGTGGGGGAAAAAAACCAAAAACCTCAGTGATGGAAAAATAATATTGTTAAAGAAAAGAAGTTCTAAGTGAATCACTGCTTATTGGTCTGTCGCTTTTCTCTTCAGCTCACTTTGATTTGATTTCAAGGTTACACTTTTTCCAAGTTTACTCGTATAAAGCTGGCCCTTAAGAAATAGAAGCAAAGTATCTTGTATCTGTCCTCCTCAAAATAGCATCCTAATTTAGTAACGCCACTGGTGCATTCTGGTAATGTGTTAAAATTTTGGCCAATATAACACAGAGTTTTCTATCCACAAGATCAGAAGAACTTTTCTGCTTAATAGCAAGTAAATGGATGGATTTGTGCACGCATTCCCTTCTTCCCCCCTCAAGCCTCCTGGGCATGCCTCCCCTCACGTGCACGCATTTTCCCAAAGTGCTTGCTGGACTAAATGCTTTCTTTACATAGTGACTGTGTTGAAAATCAACCCAGATGCTCCTCTTTTTAGTACGCTCCAGGCTTATACACTTTATTGTTGTTAAGTGCTTGGTAAATCAGCTTTTATTTAGATGGGACATTGTTGAGAGTGAGAAAAACAAGAAATTAAAGAACATTGACTACTTAGTGGTCAGATAAGGAGCCTGGTAGCACCAGAGGTTGGGCACTTAGCTGTTAAAGGTCTTTGATTTGAATCAAGAACCTCTGAAGTAGAAAGTTCTAGAAATGTGCTTCCAATGGACTACAATGCAGCAAACCCTCTGGGGCATTTCTATTCTGTCCCTTGGGGTCACTGTGAGTTGAATTGTCATAATGGCACACCACCACACATGTGATGACAGATGTTTCCTGTCTCTGTTCCCTGCTCACAGGAACACAGAGGTCACTTACATTCTGGCCACAGGGAAGAGTTCTTCCAGGAAAGGGGGCCAAGCAGTTGAATAGCTAACATGAAGCTGCTTCTGGCAGCACACCTTTATAACCATATCAACACATCCCTGCAACTGGCCACTCAGAAGGTGTGATAATGTAAGCAACAAATGCTGGCGAGGTTGTGGAGAGACTGGAAACCTTGTTCACTGTTGGTGGGAATGTAAAATGGTACAACCACTGTGGAAGGCGGTATGGCGCTTTCTCAAAAAGTTGCGAATAGAGATACCATTTGAGCCAGCAGTTCCACTACTGGAAATATACTCTAAAGAAACCAGAACGTCCACCTAAGCAGATGTATGCACACCCATATTTATTGCAACTTTGTTCACAATAGCAAGGAGTTGGAAACAACCCAGCTGCCCATCAACAAACAAATGGATAGAGAAGCTGTGGTATACTCACACAATGGAATGCTATGCTGTATTGAAAAACAAGGAACTCATGCAATATTATTCAAAATGGGTGACCCTGGAGGACATTATGCTGAGTGAAATATCTCAGTCACAAAAGGACAAATACTGCATGGCGCCACTGTTGTAGAATGGGACTGATATGTAGATATCAGGGCTGGGGTAATACTGAGGAAAAACTGGATAAATTATGTATACTGCATTGAAACAGATGAGGGAGAGAATAATTTAAAAGCAATATATGATAGGGTATTATAGTTATCACAAGGGTCCAGAATTAAGGTTACATAGTGGAGTGTACCTGAGGTGGTGGGAGAGGTGGGGGGGGATTGTATACCAAAGAAAGAATTTTTCTTTTACTTTTCAAAAAAAAGAAGCAAACTGGGGGGGGGGGGGTTGCTGGGGAGGGCTGGGCAGGGAGAAAAGTGCAACAGTGAATGAATAGAAATCCAAAATATCTGTAATAAAATTACTTTTTAAAAGAAGAAAAGCACATACACACAAAAAAAGAAGGTGTGGTAATGACCCTGTTTTATATAAACTAAGTCTTAAATGCAGAATTCAGTGGTGAGGGACTTTACCTATGCTGCTGCTTCTATCCGGAAAGCACATAATTGTTTCATGGTGAAATTGAATTTGGAGGAAGGAAAAGGGGGATATTCTACTGTTATTGTTATTTCCTGATGCTATTGGTCAGCAGTGGCTGGGTCTTCCATCCTGGCTTTAATCGCAGCTTCTGTTTTGAATAAGGAGATGGGAAAGAGAGAAGGCGTGGGGAGGAAGGGGACTCAGAAATGGTCTGAAGCAAACTGACTACTGGTTGTTCCAGCTAATTCCTTCCTGTTCTAAATTCCAGTTTGGGCTTCCATGCGAGCACATGTCTCTTTTGTGGCTCATCTCAATCCCTAGGAGGTACCATCCACACATTCTCTTCTTTCTCTTCCAGGTAGCTATAGATTTCACTGCCTCAAATGGGGACCCCAGGAACAGCTGTTCCCTGCACTATATTCACCCGTACCAGCCCAATGAGTACCTGAAGGCTTTGGTTGCTGTGGGAGAGATTTGCCAAGATTATGACAGGTAAGAGAGTCCAGGACAGCTCAACTTAGCATCTCTCATGTGGATGTAGATGGTCTCCAGCTGATTTACAGTAAAAGAGAGGAAATTAGTCTAGAAACTTCTCATGAAGGAGCAGGTTGCAACTTTCCCAAATGTTCCATCCTCTCTGTACCTAGAGAAGCTGCCAGGCTCACCAGGATCACCAAACACAGCCCTTTCTCAGAATTCTTCTTGTAATTGGTGGCAGCAAGACCACTGTAGATCACGATTGATCTAAAGTGTCTCATTACCACCCAAGGTCAGTGGTTTGAATTCCCTAGTCTCCCCACGAGAAGACAGGCATTCTCCTACAGTAAAAATGTCTAACCTCGGAAAGCCACTGGCGAGTAGCCATGAGGGTTGAAACGTTAGTCTAGAAACTAACATCTAGGAACAGCACAGCAGCATCTAGGAACCTGGGATCCCAAGACTCACCCTGGACCTAATGACTCACTGCCGATGACACAACCCTGCTCGCTGAACCGGAGGAGGACCTGAAGCACTCCCTGCAGAAGGTCAAGGACTGCAGCCTTCAATATGGACTGAAGCTCAACATCAAGAAAACAAAGATTCTCACCACATGGCCTATTGGCAGCGTCATGATAGATGGAGAAGAGATTGAGGTTGTTAACAGTTACAGCTTGCTCAGCTCTGCAATCAACACACTTGGCACCAGCAGTTAGGAAATAAAACAGTGAATCACATTTGGTAAATCTTGCTGTCAGAAACTTTTCCATGAAACTGAGAAGCAACAGTGTTAGTCTAGAGACTAAGGTGCCTCTGATCCAGGCCATGGTGTTTGCAATTACTTGCTATGCATCAGAGAGCTGGACATTGACTAAGGATGACAGTACAAGAAATGATGCCTTTGAGTTGTGATGCTCGAGAAGAGTCTTGAACATACCATGGACCACCAAGAAAACAAACAGCTCTGTCTTAGAGAGATGGAACCAAGTTTCTCATTGGAGGCGAGGATTTTGAAGCTCTGTCTCACACACTTTGGGCACGTGGCCAGAAGGGACTGATCCTTGGAGAAGGACATCATGCTCCGAAGGTTAGAGGGACAGCGCAGGAGAGGAAGCCCCCAGATGAGGTGGATTGATAAAGTAACTGGGGCGATGGGGGTTGGTGTGTCAGCATCAGTGAGGCTGGCTCAGGACCGGGCAGGGGTCAGAGCTGTTGTACTCAGGGTCACTATGAGTTGCAGACAACCCGAGGGCACGTACTCAACAACCACCACCACCACCTGCTTTTTGAGCCTGATTCCTAGAGCCTTCGTCTAGATTCCGTGGCTCACGTGTTAGATGATCTGCTGAGCTTTCCTGTTTGCTGATTGCCTTACTTGCAAAATGCAGATCCTGTTATCAGAGCAACATCCTTTGAGCACACTGTAGACTTTATTGGGTCTCATCCTCACAGTAACCCTTTTATGGTAGTAACCCTGTTGTTCTGGGTATAGTTTAACAGAGGAGGACAAGTATGCAAGTGGATTACAAAATCTTCCTACCGGTGTACAGAGGCAGGATTTGAACCTACATCCTTCTCACTCCACAGCTTGAACTCTTAAGGACTGTATTTCATTGACCCTAAAAGCTGTTGGTAACTTTAAGCCAGGGACTCATCTATCTGCCTTTGTGTTGTTAGGAGTTTGTGTGCGCGCACACATGTGTTTGTATAGAAAATAGGACTTGAAGATTAGATTTCTCTTGTGTTTATTGTCACTTTTTGATAGTAAATGTGGATCTTTTTTCATCAAAAAATTTCCTTTTATGAAGCGATTTACTAAGTTACACTACGCTGAATTCATTCTGTCTGAGTCAGTGTTTCCAGGCTGAAGGAAAGGAGTGCAGGTGTGTGTTCCAGAAGACTCTCTGCGGCAGATCGTCTGTCTTAATGTTTACGAGTCTGAGTTAACTCCCTGGTGTGATTGTTGATCAAGGCTCTTTCCTAACAACCAGTAATAAACTGACTGGACTTTTAGACTAGGAAAACCGAGAGGAGGCTTCTGAGGAATTTCATTTGATAGCATAACTTCTGCTCTTTCTAGTTTCAAAGCTGGCAATAAGACTTGAAACCCATTACCCTGCACAGCATAGGAAATGACACCTCCCAGTGGTCAGACTTTAGGACACTAATAAGTAGAAGAGCCCCAGGTCCTGCCTGGCAGCCTCTAGAAACTCCCAGAGGCGCGAAGACATTAGGGGTGTGAATGTCCAGAGGCTAAATGTGCCTTTGCTGGCACTTCCTGTCTGGTACATCTTTGACAAAAGACAAAGACTCCTTTTAAAAAGCCTTTCTGAAATGTTTTTGGGGTTTTTTTTTTCTCATGTAAGCTTGAGATATTGACTATAAAGAGGACTTGAATTTTAACCCTGACCTCTTGGGGTTCAACTATAAGGACAATCTCTGCAGGTATTTACATGAAATGGAGATTTCTGTAAGGAGAGAAGAGCTCACAGGCTGTACCCCCACCACATCAGCAGCTTCCTGAAGTCCCCCCAAGTCACCAGCACAGTCCTGCTCCCTCACTTTTCTATCACATTCACTCACACCCCCCCCCGGTATGATAAGCAGTCACCTCGAGGTGACACCCACTCATGGTGCCCCCGAGTTTGTCAGAGCAGAGTTGCCATCCATGGTGGCTTTCACGCATGAGCTCTCACGGGCATCTCCCTACAGAAGCTCCTTTTCAAGGACCTGAACTTCACACTTGCCAGTCAGCACCAAGTGTGCTGAGCCTGGGTCCCAGCCAGGAAATGACTTCATATCCTGTGTGCAGGAAGGAACAGAGAGCAAGTCTTTGGGGTTCTTAATAACACGTTTAAGCTTGAAATACTTACAAAGGAGATAAAGTTGGTGAAAAGCACTTAATGCTCACTAGGGGGAATGAGTCTACTAATGAATTCTAAAGAGAGCACTGACAGATTGTCCAGAAATGAAGCTACAAGCTCAGGTTCTACAAGTTAGTGGATGACCTGGAACCCCTCACTCAACTTTGCACCTTTTGTTGACTGTCTCACTTGCAAAACACAGAGCTCTGGTGGCCCAGCGGGTAGAGAGTTGTGCTACCAACCCAAAGGCAAGAAGTTTGAAGTACTGGCTGCTCTGAGGAAGGAGAAGCAGTCTCCACCTGTGGGATTTACAGCCTCAAAAATCCGCTAGAGGGTCAGCTAGGGGTCAGTTCCAACTTAATGACATGCGACACCACCACTACCCCCAATGGGGGGGGGGTGTCCTTTAAGGCTTCATTTCTTTATAAAGTGAATTAAAATCTAAGAACCATTCTGTATCCCTCCCCATACGCAGATTCAATATGCAAATCAGAAATACCACTTTAGGGATTATATAAAAATTGTCATACATTATTCTCTTATTTCAAGTTTAAGAAGGTAATTACAAAGCTATCAGACCCAACTGACCCACAAAATCCAGTTGTTACAAGGGAGGGGAGCAGTTGTGGGTTTGTTTGTTTCTCATACAAGGCAGACGGCTCAGCCTTAAAATGGACAAATATCCCAGGGTGCAAAGCAGGAGCAGAAACCCAGGGTTCTATTGGAAGACTCCTGGGAAGAGAGTGCGGCGGAGATGCCCACCTGCAGGATGACGAGGTCCTCAGAGCCTCCCCTACATGTGGTCGGATCAGCGCACACAGACAAGAGTCAGGACTTTCCAGGCCAAGGATTCTGGAATTCATTGATTCTCCAGTCAAAGTCAGCAAGGCTGGGGCTCAAAAGAAGCGCTTGAATAAAAGCTGACAGGAGGCACCACTCCCCCTCCTGCCACAGCACGAGGTGTTTAGTCCCAAGAGCCTTAGAAACGTCTCTTGCCTCTGACAGCCGGGGCCTTCTCTCTGTACAGTCAGCTGAGGGGGCAGCGCCACGCGGCCCGTGAAGCAGAACAGCTTGGGGAACGCCTGGCACTCCCCTCTGCGTGGCCTTCAGAGGAGGCTCCATGCAGACCTCTGATCCTCAAACCCAGAAGGCAAACATGCCAGCCTGAGCGCCCTGGGAGTGAGAGTCCCCCACCAGCTGTCCGCCTCGCTTTCACGTCCTGAGCACGCCGATGCAGGCACTCAGGTCCCCGGGCCCTGTCCACGGCAGTGCTTTCCTAGCCCCTACCAGTGTCTGGTCTTCTGAAGCCATCCACTCCTGCACTAGTGTAGACCAGAGGCGCTGCTTCTGTGAAATATTCTGCTTTGTTTGGTTTTTTGTTTGGTTTTGGTTTTTTCCAAGAATAAGGACTCATTTATTACAAGAATAGGGACTCCCACATTTGTTAAGGCTGGCAAGTCCCAGGTCTGTGCACATACCTGTAGAGGCTGACGAGTCTGAATCCAGATCCAAATCTGAATCTGCCAGACTTAGATAGTCAATGCAGGTCATACGTCCAATGAAACCAATTAGCTACTCATAGAAATGCCTCTCTGTCGGTTGGACTCAACTATGGCTTCTGTGAGAGAAAGACGGGCAGTCTGTCCCAGTGCCATCCACAGCCCTCGCGGGTGACTCAGAAGCGCTGTGTGAAATACTCCGTAAGAGAATAATTTCCTTGGCTGCTGCCTAAATGGCATCAAGCTCATTGACTGGAAGTACAGACTGACATTTTATAGATGTGATCGTCCCAGGAGGAAAGGAGGTATTCACATAGTAAGGCACAGTGTTCTGCCACCAGCTGTTAGGATGACAGATGAGGATGAAAACCCAATTAGACAAGTGTTTTCTAGTCGCAAAGGGTTGGGTTAGAAATCAGAAGGTAACTTCAGTCAGAACTATCTGTTCCATCTATCAACACTCTCAACAAACTCTTAGCTGTCAAGAACCAGGGTGAAGTCAGGCCGAGACCGGTCTTACAGCCGGGGACCTCAGGGGACCCCCGTGCTGTTGTAAAGGCAGCAGATGAACAAAGCACAATTCGGCTTAGTCTCACTGCAGAGAGAGGAACGTGAGTAAATCACAGTCTGCAGGGCGAGGGCAGACCAGGACGTGCATGTGAGGATGTGGACGACATAAAGGGGGAAGCGGGAGTTCTCTTCATGGAGAGAAAAGTGGTCCAAGAGGGTGCCCTG
Organism: Elephantulus edwardii; assembly: GCF_000299155.1. Taxonomy (NCBI): domain Eukaryota; kingdom Metazoa; phylum Chordata; class Mammalia; order Macroscelidea; family Macroscelididae; genus Elephantulus; species Elephantulus edwardii. Next base: position 561,225 of record NW_006399777.1, read on the forward strand.
GGCAGGCGGGGTATGGACTGGTCAGACCTGCCCACTCTGTAGTGTGACATCGTTGGAACATGTCTTTTCAAAGGAGTCCTAGTGGCACAGTGCTTAAACACTTGACTGCTAGCTGGGAGGTCAGTGAGTCAAACCCACCAGAAAGATGAGAGTGTCTTCATCTGAGTCCTCAAATGAAACAGACCAGGGAAGCTTCACTCTACCAAATCCAAGTGTGCGCATCATGGTTCAAGACCGAGGCATCTGGGAAGGCTGGGAGGTCCTAGTCCTGCCCAGTGGGCAAGGGCCGAGGCTGCCGGCCTCAGAGACGCTGACCAGCCAGGATATGAATCCAGAGGCCATGGTCAGGGGCAGTTGAAGACCACTGGGCTTGGAGCCTGGTGAATCCAGTTAGCAAGCACCTCACACTACTGGTTCAAGTCTAGAGGCTCCAAGTCTTGTAGTCAGATAGTGGTAAGGAATTGTGCTGCCAACTCAAAGGTGCACGGTTTGAATTAACCAGCTGCCCTGGAAGAAAGATGGGCAGTCTCCTCCTGCGTGTTTTACTGTCTCTGAAAGCCTACTGGAGGGTCAGCTATGAGTCAGTTCTGACATGTTGGCACACACAACAACAGCCCAAGCTTAGGGAGCTCAGGTGGCGTGGTCTATGAGGGGTTATGCTGATAACCCCAAAGTGACACCTCTCAGGTAGTGCAAATTCCCCAGCCGCTGCTTGGGGTTAATCACCTCCCACGATTCACAGCCAGAGGGTCAGTTAGGAGTCAGTTCTGACTTGATGATGACAATCATGTTGAATTAAGTCCAAGCATGTATTCGATGCAGGCTCCACCCTGAGGACCCTTCCCTTTCATTCAGTAATGCTGATCGTATCTTTACAGGACTCCCCGCGTCCTGCTCCAGCCGCACCCTTCACCTGTCGTTGGTAGGGGCAGCTGAACCCCATAGCTGACACTCAGGGGTTTCTGAGCTATGAGCCAGACAGAGACTATGCCATCTTTCTCTTGTGGAGCAGCTGGAGCATTTGAACCATCTGCCTTTGAGTTGGCAGTGCAAGTTCTTACCCACTAGACCACCAGAGCACCCTCATTAACGCCAAGTGTTTTTATTGCTGTATGTGCCATCATAACTGACTCTCCAGGAGTTTTCAGAAGCTATAAATCTCAAAAGAAGAAATTGTACACCTTTCTCCCAAGGAGTAGCTAGCTGGCGGATTTGAACTGACTGCCCTTGGGTTGGAGCACAACTCATTATCCCCTAGGCCACTAGAGGTTAGAATTTATAACACATGAAATAGTTACAGTATAGGCTGCCTGCTTCCATAAGATTACAGCTGGGGGACTCTTCAGGCTGCTAAAATCACTGGCAGCGAGTTTGGCTTCATTTGGTCTGTACTTCACAACTCTTCCTCCCCCTATGGTGGCCTAGTGGTAAGACTCCTGCAATCCTGAAGGCACATGGTTCAAATCCATCAGCTGCTCCACTGAAGAAGGATGGGCAGTCCCTTCCTGCCTCTCATTAACTGCCTCTGAAAACTCACTGGAGGGTCACCTATGGTCGACTCCAGGTTGACAACACACAACTACCACCCTGTGATTGGAATGGAAGTTTGTTAAGAAATTGGCTTTTCAGTCCCTCGTGCGTACAGATTGAGAATCCCTCCCTGCCCCCCTCGTTCCCTAGCGCACATCCAGTACCAGCTTGTTGGTTGTGTTACCTTATCTTCTTTACTCTCACCCATTAGATCAAGCCAGCACCCAGCGAGGGCTGATTCAGCAGAAGTAACCATAGGCACATGGGTCCTGGGGACAGATCTAAGTTCAAATCCCACTTCTGCACTCTCTTTTCTCATGACTCGTTTATTCACTGGACCTTGTTTTACATATCGGAGATTCATCTAATGTCTTTTATAGAGTAATTATAAAGATGACGTATAAAGTATAAATTATAAAGATGACGTATTAGCGAGTTAGGAAGTCTGTCGAGGAGGAAAGACAACCAGATTGGTCCTTAGAGTTAAGGGCAGTGACATTTTGTTTCACGTGCTGGGAAAGGTGGAGGGTCAGAGAAGGACCAGAAGACTCTCAGCCTGACGGACTGACATTGTGACTGGACCAGCGGGCTCTGGTGTGTCAGAGATGGCGAGGCTGGCCCAGGATGGAATAGGGCTCAGGTCTACTGTTTGTTTATAAGGTCTCTATGAGTCAGCCGACCGGATGGCACCTAACAACACTCTAGCACAGGTTCTGCTCCTTGTAAACAAGAAGTGGCAGGTGCTGTTTTCTTTAATACTGTTCATTTCATTTTAAAAATAAACTGAGTACAAAAGCAGAAAGGTATATGGTGCTAGATCTAAAGGCCTTTGGAGACTAATAATCCATACTTTGTTTTTTCTACTGCAGCTCTAAGAAATTATGCAAAGATGTATGTATAACCTTCACACATATTTTGCATTGAAATTTAATGTTGCTTATTATGAGTTTAAATAGTGAAAAGGGATGGAATTTTTAATGCATTGTAAATGCTACCTGTCTTAGACTAGGTTCTCAAAAGAAACAAAAGCCATGAAACTTATAGGGAGAAGGTGTGTATGCGGAGGAGATTTATTTCAAGAAAATTGCTCCCACGCTTATAGGGGCAAATCCCAGGTTTACAGGCCAGATCTTAAGAGAGAGGTGTCAGGAGGCTAAGGAGTCCGAGTCGACAGCAAGCAAGGTGGCAGGCTGCTGGCTTTTGGTAGTCATTGTTGGGGAAACAGGGTCACAGAAGACAGGCTTTGGCCACTGATGAGTCCAAAGTTAGCAAATATAGCAGGCCACAAGCCAACTATCACAAGGTAAAACAAAACAAACAACCCCCAAGTTCATTGCTGTCAAGTTGGAACCAATGCATAGCTGACCCTCCAGTGGGTTTTCAGAGGCAGTAAATCACAAGGGAAAAGGTTTCCTGTGTTTCTCTGTGGAGTTCCTGGTGGATTTGAACCACCAAAGAGTGCCATCTTTGCATCAGCAATGCAGTTCACTATGCATGAGGCTACCAGAGCTCCCTGACTAAATGCTCTCTCAATTTTTACCAGAGAATTCAAACAAATACCATGTAATTGACACCCTTGTGTAAACCTATCCTTATTTAGTAAAGGTTGATCATGTCTTTACAGATATACTCTGCCTTATAGGGAGCTCTGGTGGCCTAGTGGTAAGAAGTTATGCTGCAATCCCAAAGGTACTCAGTTCAAGTTCACCATCTGCTCCACTGAAGAAGAGTGGGCAGTCTCCTCCTATGTGATGTACTGCCTCTGAAAATCGCCTGGAAGATCAGTTCTGACTCAACAGCACACATCACCACTGTGCTTTATTAACGTTGTAGAGGCCAGACTTCATAACACACATTATATTTGGTTCCATTGTGGTGCGGATCACTCCGGGTTGGTGCACAATATTAACCATGACGTGTCGGTGTGTTGTTAAGTGCCGATGAGTAGCTTGCAACTCATAGCGACCCTGTGTTCAATAGCTCTGAAACCTGCTCTATCCTGAGCCAACCTTGTTCTTCTTGCTCTTGAGTCAACCTTCTTCTGACACACCTACCCCCATCACCCCAGTCACCGAGTCAGTCCATTTCATCTAGAGTCTTCCTCTGCCACACTGAAGCCTTTGAAAAGGGTCAGAGAACAAAGATGTCACTTTTTCACCCCACAGGGGAAGGTGTGTCTGATACGTGGGATGGATCTTCCCTAACAAACCTCTCTCTCATCTCCATCCTGTCTCTTCACCCTTCCTCTTAAAGAAACATCACTTTGAGAACTCCAGTGTGCCTGACCCAAGCCTTAGCATTTTGGGTTGCTTCGTGTGCCCGGGTAAGCTGAAAGTGACTAAGGAAAACTAAAGAATTGATGGTTTTCATTACGGTGTTGGCAACTAACACTTCCTATCCCGAGGGCTTCCCTCAAGTAAAGGAATAAGGAGCCCTGGCTTGGTAGCCGCACAGCCAGAATGACCACAGGTGTGAGGATGATAAGGGCTTCATGTCGTGGACCGTGAATGTATAAGAATGAGGGTTAGTTCCTGTGAGAAAGAGAACCTGGTAAAGCACAGGGTCAGTGAGTGAGTAGAAGGTCAGTGAGTGAGTGGAGGGTCAGTGAGTGAGCAGAGGGTCAGTGAGTGAAGTAGAGGTCAGTGAGTGAATAGAGGGTCAGTGAGTGAAGTAGAGGTCAGTGAGTGTCAGTGAGTGAGTGAAGTAGAGGGTCAGTGAGTGAAGTAGAGGTCAGTGAGTGAATAGAAGGTCAGTGAATGAATAGAAGGTCAGTGAGTGAGTGAAGTAGAAGGTCAGTGAGTGAGTGGAGGGTCAGTGAGTGAAGCAGAGGGTCAGTGAGTGAGAAGAGGGTCAGTGAGTGAGTGAAATAGAGGGTCAGTGAGTGAAGCAGAGGGTCAGTGA
>NW_006399777.1:565755-566210 GCF_000299155.1 Elephantulus edwardii
GTGAGTGAGTGAAATAGAGGGTCAGTGAGTGAAGCAGAGGGTCAGTGAGTGAGAAGAGGGTCAGTGAGTGAGTGAAATAGAGGGTCAGTGAGTGAGTAGAAGGTCAGTGAGTGAGTGAAGCAGAGGGTCAGTGAGTGAGTAGAAGGTCAGTGAGTGAGTGGAGGGTCAGTGAGTGAGCGGAGGGTCAGTGAGTGAATAGAAGGTCAGTGAGTGAAGTAGAGGTCAGTGAGTGAGTAGAAGGTCAGTGAGTGAGTGAAGCAGAGGATCAGTGAGTGAGTAGAGGGTCAGTGAGTGAAGCAGAGGGTCAGTGAGTGAGTAGAGGGTCAGTGAGTGAAGCAGAGGGTCAGTGAGTGAGTAGAGGGTCAGTGAGTGAAGTAGAGGGTCAGTGAGTGAGTAGAAGGTCAGTGAGTGAAGTAGAGGGTCAGTGAGTGAGTAGAAGGTCAGTGAGTGAAGTA
>NW_006399777.1:566310-618443 GCF_000299155.1 Elephantulus edwardii
AGTAGAGGGTCAGTGAGTGAGTAGAAGGTCAGTGAGTGAAGTAGAGGGTCAGTGAGTGAGTAGAAGGTCAGTGAGTGAAGTAGAGGGTCAGTGAGGAGAGGGTCAGTGAGAGAAGGAGGCCCCCCACGAGGCTGACTGACCCGGTGGCTGCCCACGAGGGGCTCGCCCCTGTGCCTGTGAGTTTGGGGCCGGAACAGCCAGCGTTTCAGCTTGCTGCATTTAGGGTCTGGATAAAGAACGGACTCAAGTGGTGGCACTGAAAGACCATAATAGTAAATGCCTTTATAGGAAAGATAGCCTGTGTCACCATCTGAAAATAAAACAGGCAAAGATGCAAAATGGGAAAGAAACAAAACCCCTATGGCCACCAGCTTGGTTCCAACCCCCCATTGGATTCCCAAGGCTGTGAATGTTTCCAAGATAACACTGTCCGTCTTCTTCCCACTGCTGGATCTGAACTGCTGACCTTACAGTTAACTGTGCAGTGTGTTAGACACTGCTGTACCAGGCACCCCATAACTGATGATACATGCATGAAATTGGAACCATCCACCAAGCAATTTCTCAAATAGCCACCAAGTTTCCCCTTTACTCAGTGTTGAGTGGATCCCATCTGCACTGCCTTGAAGTGTTATCATTGTTGGTCTGTGTACCAGAGAGTCCAAATTGACCCATAACTGACCCTCCAGTAGGTTTTCAGAGACAGTTAGTCACATGGGAGGAGATTGCCCATCCTTCTCCCATGGAGCATGTGGTGGCCTCGAACCACGAGCTTTCAGGATTGCAGCACAGCTTCTTGCCACTAGGCCAGCAGTGGGGGCATACTTTTGCTTTATTCAGTGCTCAGCTGGCTTGCCTTGCTTCTTGCACTAGATACCTGTCTGTCTAGTTTTAGTTTTCATGAGAAAATAAAATTCAATCCATTTTGCTTAGGCTTGACTTTTCTTCAGTTTGTTTATTAGTTAGAGGCTCATTAATTATTCCCTTTGTAGGTGAAGCATTTTCCCACCTCCCTACCCTTGAAATTGACTAGATAGCAGTGCATCATGTTCAAACAAACTTCAGATTCCCCGGGTTGTTGCCATGTGGTCAATGCCCTGGTCCGCCCTTCTCACACAAGCAAATTTTACTAAGTGGAAGAGACCAGAGGAGGGTACGGTGCCTGAGGACCAAGGTAGCACAGTGTCCAGCGGGGAGAGCTGACTTCACAGAGCATTAAAGTGTGGGCCAAAGCTCTGTGTGAGAGCACAAGGCTGAGAAGAAAGGCAAGGAGGCAGAGGAGAAGGGGTAAAGATAGATGTAATAGAAAGTTGCATCCCCAAAGGTGGATGGGCCTTCCTACTTGGGAAGAAAATGTGGAGGAGGCAGTGTGCCAGTGAGGCAAAGCCATATTTATGGCTTCCTTGTCTGTGCATGCAGACATTCCTTGGGGCTGGAGTCCGAGCCAATGAGATGGTGTTGTGAAGAGTTCAAAGTTCAGTAGGTGGTTCTTATTCCAGTCCACTGCCTTTGATGGCCCCTGTGTACCCAGAGAGTCCGCCGCCTTTGATGACATCCGTGCACCCAAAGCACCAGTTCTGTGACTGCCAGTATCAGCTTCCTGGTTCTGAGAGCTCAGTTTCCAAGCAGAAGACTTCCTCTCCTCTCTCCTTGGTTCTGGTCTTAACACTGTGGCTTCGAAGGTCTACGTGGAATATTGTTGAGCCAGGATACTGGTTTAGTGCTTTTTTTTTTAAAAATAAAAAAAAGGTGAAATATTAGCTCTCCTCTTTCCTAACCTCATCAGGAGGAAAATAGAGTGGTGCCTCTTGAGTTTCTCTCTTTTGACTTTTGAGCTGGAAGAAACACACTCATCCTCCACGCAGGAAAGCCTTCTCCTTGACATAACCACAAAGCATGGCGCAGATTCACTGGGCAGATCTGCTCAACATCTGCTCCTCATCACGTGAAGGAGGAACTTCTGAGAAAAGAGTTTCTCGGGATTTCCAAGAATCTGAAGTATGTTTCCTCAGTGTCTTAGCTCTTCATTTCTAGACTACTGATTCTCTATTTAATGATAATATTTTCTCTAATATCTACTAGGTGCAACACAAAGCCTCACTCTGGAAATGGGAGAGAAAAGAGAGATTGCTAAATCTGGAAAATTTAGACTTTGATTCAAAAACATCTTGTTGTGAAAATTGTGACTTATCTGTAGCCCCAAACCTCAAATTTGGTCAGACTCTCTGTGTTGGGGTGGAGGTTTACCAAAGTCATTACTGGCTGGTTATGACTTCCAAATTGGGTAGGTGGTGATGAATAAAAGGTGATTTTGCTGCTCTGTCAGCCTGCAAGGCTGCAAGAAAATAACCCAGAATGGCGAGGCCTAGTTTGGATTCCCTTTGCTCCTGGATGAACTCTGGAAAGAATTGAAGTACGTAAAAATGGTACCAAGAATGTTTCTCCATTCTGTTCCTCATGGTAGATGGCATGAACCAGACATGCTTTCAGCCAGGGAAGCAACACCCCACCACAGCCCAAGCGCTGCATGAGGGGTCTGACAGGGTCCAGTCAGAGGCCTCAGTCCCCAGCACTGCTGGATGGAAGTCACGTTCCGTGCTATGTATGAGCATTTTGCTATGACTGCAGTGGGAAGATGGGATGTCTTGGAAATGTTAGTGCAGTAAGAGCTATCAAGAGGCACATACACAAGGTACTATTGTGCATCTGTGATAAGGTGCTGAGCACAAAGGGTCCTGCAGACAGAACCAAGCGCTGTCATACCTGTTGATTCTGTGTCATGGCGACTCTGAAAGAGTGGAAGCACCAGAGCTGCCCCGTCGAGTGGCCAAGGCGGTGCTCTTTACAGAAGAAGCTCACTGCTGCATGTTCCTCCTACGGAACAACTCGTGAATTGGAGCCACTCACCTTTTGGTTAGGAGACAAAGGTTTTCCATTGTTTTCATAAGCGTTTTGCATTCAGGTTAGTCTGGGTTTAGACTCTGCCACTAACTAGCTTGATGTTGGGAACCAGTCACCTCTCAAGACTTCAGTTTCCCCATCTGTAAAATGGAAATGCACAACCTAGACCAAGAGACAGTCATGTGAACAGAACAAAGGGAAATAACATGGTCTCCATTAAGAAAGGTGTACGTCAGGGTTGTATCCTATCTCCATATCCATTCAATCTGCATGCTGAGCAAATTATTCAAGAAGCTGGACTCTATGAAGAAGAAAAATGTGGCATCAGGATCACAGGAAGACTCTACAACTTGCATTATGCAGATAATACAACCTTGCTTGGTAAAAGTGAGGAGGACTTTGAGCACTTGCTGCAGAAGATCTAAGACTACAGCCTTCAGTACAGATTGCATCTCAGTGTCAAGAAAAGAGAAATTCTCAGAGAGCTCTTGTGACCTAGTGGCAAAAGCTGTGCTGCAATCCCAAAGGCATGCAGTTCGAATCCATGCTCCGCTGGAGAAGAAAAAGCAATTTCCTCCTGTCCAGTCAGATCCGACTTGACAGTACGCAATGGGAGGGGAGGGGAAGAAAAGAAAAAATTCTCATCACTGGACTGATAGGCACTGACATGACCCAAGGAGAAGAGATTGAGACTGTCAACAACTTCCTCTTCCTTGGATCCACAATCAACACCCTTGGTACAAGCAGTCAGGAAATCAAGAGATGTATTGCACTGGGAAAGCCTTCACTCAGGGAACTCTCCAAATTATTGAGGAGCAATAATGTCAGTTTGAGGACACCCGATTCAGGTCATGATCTTTTTAATCACTCGCTGTGCATCTGAGAGCTGGTCAGTGAATTAGGGTGACAGAAGTATTAATGCCTCTAAGCTCTGGTGTCAGAGAAGAGCACTGAAGATCCAACGGATTGCCCAAAGAGCAGATATATCTTGGAGATGATATAGTCAGAGTGCTCCTTGCATGCAAAGATGATAAACGTCTGTCTCACATACTTGGGGCAGGTTGCTAGGAGAGGCTATTCCTCGGAGAGGAATGTTATGCTCAGAAAAGTGGAGAGTCAGCAAGAGAGAGGACGACCTACCCTCAGCCAGAAGGATTGGCACAGTGACTGCCACATGGGCCCTAGTGTGTCAGGAAGTGTGAGGAGGGCACAGGAGAGAACAAGGTCAGATCTGTTGTGCACAGGGTCGCTATGAGTCATGCTTGACTAGATGGCACCTGACAACAGCAACAACAACAAAATAGGAATAATAATCTCTTCCTCTAGAGATTTATAAGTACAATATAGATAGATATAGATAGATGATATATAGAGATAGAGATATAGATAGATATATCAGAGACCCGAATGTGATCACCCACAGGGGTTCCCTAACTGAAAATCACATCTCAAAGATTCCAGAACGCTGTGGTTGAGAGAAAATACCGGGGCCGTTGCACTCCTGGGTATCAAACCTTGAAGAAAGTTAAGGGAAGAAGTTGCAGATAACTGACTAGCCAGTTGGGAGGGTTCTGTCTTGATTTTAATTAGGCACGCTCTTGCTCTCCTCGTTACCACAGATAATCAGGAGGCTTGAGTCAGCACTTACCAGAAGGGCATGATTTGCTCCAGAGAGGTAACACAAGTTCATGTTTTTCTTCCTCATTAGATGAACAAATGAAACAATTTCTTCTTCTTCTTTTTCTTTTTTTTTACTTTATATTTCAGTGACAAAATGTTCCCAGCCTTTGGATTCGGCGCCCGGATACCTCCCGAGTACACGGTGAGTAAGTGGGGACAGCATTTGTCTTCACTCGCTGGGGCTCACAGGCACAGGACTTCCTTCACAAAAGCCTGCCTCAGGGTCCTTGGCAACGCTATGTAAATGGAGTGCAAAGTGTCTGAAACCATTTACACAGTGAGCGAGGTTACCGCCTCAGCATCTATCCCTCGACAAAACCCAGTCTCCTATTCTTCTGAGTTGTTCTCAGATGTCCAAAGGAAGGGTTCCATTGTGGGGTTTTTTATAGATACCATTAGAAACAAAACTCTCAGATATTGATTTCCAGGGGTTCAGACCTTACAGATTCTGAGTCCTTTAAGGGGAAAACATAAAACCCTAAAAGTCCATGTAAAGAAGTCTACGTATTCATTTATGTCAAGACTCTGGATCCAGGCTTGCATAGGAGACTCAGAGAAGTTCTGAAGAAAGAACCGGCTAACTTAAAGAATTGAGAAACTGAAAGCATCTTTCCAAAGATAATGGAATCCCATTTGGTCCTGTTCCTGACTTTTTTGACACAGAGAAGGTAAAGCTTGTGTGGAGGGAGACATGTGCTGTGAAGGAGTGGGGCCTCTGCTGTGGTGTATGCCGGTGCCCCTGTGGGCTGGTTCTTGGGGAACACAGGCCTCCATCTCCCAACTGGAACGGCCATGGAAAGGCCTGAGCTGCCCATGTCTGGGACTTGAGCTAAACAGAAGCAGAGCTGTTTAGTCATCAGTTTGCCACGGATTGCATCTGAAACACTGGTTAGGAGAATGCACACCGGAGCTGTAGACCAGGTCCAGTGTCCTTTGTGAGAGAGGGAATTGATCTCTGTGGCCACACAGCGGACGGACTGTCTTTCCTACCTGTCCCCTCTTCGTTTGCCTTGCAATCGATACTGGCCTTCCTGCTGAGCATGGCTGTGCAAGTCTAGGAGCATTTGTTGAACACATAGGTCACGGCGAGAGATCATAGAGTAGAGGTCGAAAAAGATGCTAGACCAGGAGCCATAGATCTACTACTAGGCAATAGACCAGCTCATAAATACGATTAGTGGATACATTTTTTTAGAATTGAGAAATTTCCTAGAATATGTCAGATTTCTGGCTTCTCTTAAAAAATGAAACATTCTGGTAACACTAAGATTAAAAGATGTCACATAAAGGAATGAGCCCAGGTTTGAGGAGATCTAGTCTCCTTCAGATGAGCTAACAGTTCTGGCATGGGGACAGGCAGGCATCTATTGTCTTCCTAGAACTGGGGTGCCTTGAGGCTAGAATGCACCCAACATCCAACAGTCCAACTCCCCAGAAGCGTGGAGAGTCCTCTACGAATCTGGACCACGTCGTCTCTGGGCCTGGTCTTGGTCCAACATGGCTGAGGACACAGCTTTGCATGCCTGGCCCCAGGCTTTCTCTCGCTCTTCCTTGATATCTGCACCCCTGTTTCTGACACCCCAGGCTACCTGGGTCTTCTGCCTCTGAGGCAGGCATCCGGCGTACTCCCCACCACGGGGGAGTGCAGTGATTAGGGGTTGAACTGGGACCAAAGCCCAGCAGTTAGAATCGAGCTGCTGCTCTGAGCAAGATGAGCAGTCTCCCGCTCAAAGACAGAAGCCGTGGGAGCCGGGCAACATCATCATGAGCTGGAAGAAACAAAAACGGGGGGGGCTTCAGTTAGTCCTCAAAAGTCATTCAAGTATCACATCCCCGTCATTTCCCTCCGCCCTGGACAAGCACTGAAGCTCTCCGGAGCTCAGGCACCCCTAGAAGGTTTAGAAAGGCACCAGGGTTTCTTTCTTTAGGACGTAATCTTAAGAACATCCTTAAGACTTGGACACAAGGACCTCGCTTTTTGTTCACTAGATTTTCAGACAAGGATTTGGTTGTAAACTGTTTATGTAGAGATAAAGGAAGCATCAGAAAGGTTGGGGAAGCAGTGAAGAACGTCTATGAGGGGTTCAGCCAGCAAGTCAAGTGAGTTACTGTGGGCACCAAGGAAATGAGACAGGCACACAGCTGCTAGTTGTTGCACATGGACTGCTGCCAGGGAGCATTCCTTGGCCAGCATTCGTGGTTGGCCGCTTGGCAAAGCAGACTCCAGGGGCCTTACAAAGCCCTATGGCAAAGAAACCTCGATAAAAACGCTGGGATATTAGCTGCAGTACCTGCAAGTCCTAAAGGCCAAGAGATGAGCTAGGAGCCCACAGCATCTGCTGTGACCCAGCAAAGAGGGCTTCTTTTCACCCAGTGATCTAGTGTTTTGTCCCACGGAGCCAATACTTGGAGACAGAAGTCTTCCTCGAATTCCAGAGGCCCAAAGGCCACACTCCTAACCACGGCCATGGAGGAGGGACAAGCCCGCTGTTGCTCCCACGGGGTTTACAGGCCACACGGGAGAAGACTCCCCTCCTCCTGAGGGCCCCCATGGGTTTAGCACCACAACTCTCCACAGACGACACCCTCAGTGTGCCTTTCGATGCAGGTGTGGCCCTCTTATTTCAGGAAGTTTGGGAGAAAGAAGAGTTGTTGGTTTTTAATGCAATTTCACTTTGCGCTTAGGTCCTGCCAGAAAGATGAGTTTCTGCTGGGAAATTGAAATGTGCATTACCGTACTATTTCCCCAAAAAGAGAGTTAAAGGGGAAAGCCAGGTTTCTAGAGTGTGGTTGTTTGACCTGTATATATCCTTTTGACTTGAAATCTTTTGGCCTATAGTTCTACACGTCATGCCAGAAAGATCCTTAAATGTCAACAGCTTAGCTGAGGCCTTTCTACGTATCACCATGTAGGGAAGACGGCCTGCATTATTGAGGAGGTGGTGGTGGTGGTGGTATTTTCTTTTTAATCACTTGGTCGATACAGAGTTTAGGAGAATTTAAGTGGCCAGTCTGTGACCAGTTATAACTGCAAGTTATACAAAGTCACATGTTCATGAAATATTTTCATGGCTTCTTTTAATGCCTTAATCTCCCCTCCTGCCAGCATTTATCTGAGTCTGGAAAATCGTCCTGTCACCTCAGCTCCACAGGGAACTCAGAATTCACTATCTAACCATGTTGACTGTGTAAAGGCTTCAAATGGTCCCTACTGCTTAGCACATAATGAATGTAATGGGCGTTTATTTGCACACTCTAAACCCCTGTGCCTCTGTGCTGTATTAAAGTTGTGATTCTCTTTCTTCCTCTGTAAAATCTTAATTACTGTCTAGGTCTCTCACGACTTTGCCATCAACTTCAATGAAGACAACCCGGAATGTGCAGGTAAATCACACTTAAAGCCAGTGTCTCCCAGCCCTTCCGCCCGCTCCTTCCCCAGCTTCGTCTCTCTCCTCTGAGGCTGCATTTTAGACCGTCCACAGGATAGAAGATGCCTCTCTGAATTCAAATAAGCCATGCTGCCCCATAATAACAGACTAGAAAAGTAGGAGCGGGAAAAGATTGCAGAAGAGGTCTTGAGTTTACATTAAGAATAGAAATCCTTACACAACATGGGTGACCTTGGATGACATTATGCTGAGTGAAATATCTCAGTCACAAAAGGACAGGTGCTGTATATAACACCACTGTTACAAAACAGGACTGGCATGGGGGGTTGGGGAAAACCTAAGAAAAGAGGAGACAAATGATGAGTACTGTATTAGAACAGATGAAGGAAAGAACTGTTTAAAAGAAATATATGATTAGGTATTATTGTATGACTGCAGTCCAGAGTAAGAGGTGCATAGCAAAGTGAACTAGGGAGGAGGGGTGAGGAAATTATGCAACGACGAATGAATATTTTTTTAAGTGAACTGGGGAGATAGGGAGGAAAACATACACCAATGAATGAAAGAAAATAGAACTTTTCTGTAAACGTTTGTTAAAATCATTGGGTTGAACAATCTGATGGGGGTGATGAGGGAAATGGGAAGAATTTGTTCGAATTTGTATTTGAGTTTTGTAAATAAACTAGTAGAGAAAAAAATCATGATAAAAATAACAAGACAAACAAAAAACCAACAGCAAAATTCTATAAATCCAATGTAGGCTTTTCCAGCTGGTGTAACATAAGGGGAGGTTCTCCATATGCGTGGGGACTGCCGTGTGGTGTCTTGGGGTTGACTGTGACTCGTAGCGACTCTGTGAACACAGATCCGACCCGCCCTACCCCGTGGCACCCATTGCGACAGTGACTGTGTCAGTCCACCTTCCTGTTGAAGACCTTCCTCTCTTTCTCTGACCTTCCGCTTTCCCCAGCATGATCTTTTCCCAAGGACTGGCCCCTTCTAACCTCATGCCCACAGTATGTGAGACCAAGTTTCACCATCCTCGTCTCTGAGAACACTCTGCTCACACTTCCTCCAGATCAGACCTGTCTTGGCGACTGTTGTTGTTGGATGTTGTCGAGTCATAGCTGACCCTCCAGCATGTTTTTAGAAACAGTATTTGCACAAGAGGAGACTGCCTGTCCTCCTGTGGAGCACAGTAGATTCGAACCACGTGACTTCTAGCTGGCAGTTGAACTCCTTACCTTTAGGCCACCAGAGTTCCCGTGTCTTGATGAAAGCCCCTTTCTTGCTTTCTACATTTTCATCAATTATTTGAGTCTCAAAATCCCCTTTGTATGAATATGTAAAGAGATCAGAAAACATCAAAATCGCTTGACCTTTCCGGCAACACCCTAGAACACATAACAGTTTTACTCTGTTCCAGAAAGCATTTTTAAAGACTCTGTCCTCTGAGCACCACTTCTAGGCCGACATTCTCAAACACAATTCTACAAGACGATGTTACTATGATGATGATTGTAATGATAATTTTCATTATAGGATTCATTTTTCTGTACATAACAAATATGTTTTAAGCTGTTCTGTCAAATCAAAGATAAGTGGTTCAAATCCACCAGCTGCTCCAAGAGAGGAAGATAGAAAACCTCTTCCCATAGTTACAGCCTCAGAAAGCTAGTTGAAGGGTAGCTTTGAGTTGGTTCCATTTGATAGCCATAAATTAAGTTGAGCTGACGATGAATAAAGCCAGGCTATTTGTTGCTATGAGACCTTAAGACATTTTGACAGTAGAGTAGGAAGAAACTTCCACATGTCTCTCATCCCTCTTATCAAAGAGGAGGGGGTCTGAACCAAGGTTAAAATGCAGGCTCAATGGGGCGTGAAAAGGTAATAATTTCTTTCACAAACTGACCATTCATGCCAAAGAGCATGGTATCAGCCCTGTGTCTGTACCCAGTCTTCATTCTGTCATTATTTCCGCATTCAGGCCCAGCAGTAAGGAGCTGTGCTGCCATCCCTAAGGCACCTGGTTCAAATTCAACAGGAAAATATGGACCATCTCCTCCTGTGTGATTAAGCTGCCTCTGAAAACACACTGGAGGTTCAGCTCTGAGATGAGTCCAACTCAACAGTAGACAACAATAACATCTTCCAAACTACTTTCATTCTTAATCTATCAGAGTGGTTTTCTATGAAAGCAAAGTAAAATACATACCCTATGCTCACCTGTCTCATACTCTTAGAATTCTTGAGCCTGATATTTTTGGAGGGGGGCAGGTGTGTGTCCAATTTGCTTATCTTAGGCAAAAACTCAAGAACCTCAAAAGATCAGGACTTCCACACAGGGTGCCTCAAGTCTGGACCCAGGCTCCATAATAATTTGGTCTTTGTCTTGAGAAGGACAGGCTTGGGGCGGAGCAAAACGGGAGCAGTTCATTTCAGTGAGTGAGAGCATACATGTAAGGACAGGACAGGGTCAGCCAGGTTTACGTCTTCAGAATGCCCAAGAGCTGGTCTGCCAGACATGATGGGTACAGGAATGACCTCAGGAGGGCATATATGGAACGTTCTGGCCAACGACGGACCAGTGTGCTGTGTCAGGGCAGAGACACTGCAGGAAGAAGGAGATGATGCAGGAAGGTACATGCAGCACAGGCACTGCTTCTAAAAGGTGCTGTTTGAATAAGAATAACTTCTAATAGAACTAACACTGTGGCATCATCGTTTTAATAATAAATGTGCAATCGGGATGCACCAGATGCTGGAAGATGCCGCACAGGCAAAGGACAGCCTCCCAGCAGTCTCTCCCCCTTCACGGTCTCCCAGGCTCCTGTGTTTCGGGATGGAAACCCCTCATTTAAAGAGGGGTTAGCCATCAAGAGGACCACCATGTACTGTACTTCACCCCAGCAGATGTACCCTGTGTACCCCATGCATACATGAGCACCATGCACTGTCCCCCAGTAGATGTACCCCGTGTATACACATATACACCACGCCCTGTCCCCCAGTAGATGTACCTCATGTATACATGTACACCACGCCCTGTCCCCCAGTAGATGTACCCCGTGTATACACATATACACCACACACTGTCCCCCAGTAGATGTCCCCCATGTATACACATATACACCACGCACTGTCCCCCAGTAGATGTCCCCCATGTATACACATATACACCACGCACTGTCCCCAGTTAGTCATAATTTCTGTCTCCAGGAATTTACCATCTGGAGAGATATACGTGTGCACGTAACTTGTAGGTGGCCTGGAGTGGATTCACTGCAGTCAGTCAGGCCAGGTGAAACGACACATGCATGAAAGCAGCAATGCTTAGTGGCTGATCACAAGAGCAGACCTCTTAGATCTAGACAGACCTGGGTTTGAATCCTTCCGTGCTCTGTGGTCTGGGACAGATTATTAAATCTCTCTGGGTCTTGAGTTTTTTCCTCTGTAAAATGGGTATAATCTATTTAATTATCCCACCCAACTCTCAGGAATCCTGGTGGTCCAGATACTAGGTATGTCACTGCTACCGAAAAGGTTAGTGTTCAAAACTCACCGGCAGCTCAACAGGAGAAAGCACTGCGCTTTCATAAAGAGGACTGGAAAAAATAAAGCCATCATGGTCAAGCTGGGACTAACTCGTAGCTAACCCTTCAGTGGGTTTTCAGAGACTATAAATCACAGGGGAGATTGTGTAACTTTATCTAGAAGGATTTGAACTTCCAGCCTTTGGGTCAGCAGAGAAACTCCCTGCTGACTAGACACCAGAGACCCATAAAGTTTACAGCCTTGGAAACAGTAGGCAGCAGGTCTATGCTGCCCATGGTGAGCCAGAAACAACCAGATTTCAGTGAGTCATGAGTGAAGATCTAATGGAATCTTACATGTGATGTGAAATATTAGACAGGAGTTTGTGAAAATGAGCACATGAGACTTGAGGCTTCAAAGAGGAGCAGGACTTGGAGGGGAAGGAATGAGCAACACTCGTGCTGGGATGGATCCTTTTTATCTCAAGAACGTAGTTGTGACGTTGATTAGGGCTGTTTGGGAGAACCTACGATCACCAAGAGAATAAACAGGTCTGTCCTGCAGAAAGTGAAACCCGCTTGTTTCTTGGGGGCTAGGATTTTGAAACTCCATCTCACATACTTTGGGCATGTTGCCAGGAAGGACCAGTCCTTGGAGAAGGATATTTGCTTGGAAGAGTGGAGGGTCGGCACAGGAAAGAAGACCTTAGATGACGTGGATTGATGCAGTAACTGTGCTAATGGGGACAGGTGTGTCAGAGACAGTGAAACTGGCTCAGGATACGACAGGGTTCAGAGCTATTGTGCATAGGGTTGCGGTGAGGCACAGTCACATCAATAGCACGTACAAACAACAACGTGTGTGTGTGTGTGTGTAATTAATTGCATACATATTTGGAGAAATCTTTGCCAATTTCATTTTAGGAATTCAAGGAGTTGTGGAAGCCTATCAGAGCTGCCTTCCTAAACTACAACTCTACGGGCCCACCAACATCGCGCCCATCATTCAGAAAGTGGCCAAATCAGCATCAGAAGAAACCAACACTAAGGAGGCTTCGGTAAGTTCGGGCCAGCCACCCCCTGTCGGGAGCTTACCACCTCACCTGCATGCTCACCCAGCCCACTCTGGTCAGACATTCTACCACGCCTATCTGTGAATTTGGACAAAAGTCTTAACCTTTCTCTAGCCTCAGTTTCTTCATCTGAAAACTATCTTAACTATCTCAGCTGAGTTTTTGTGAGGCTTCACAATGACATACATCGATGTCCCCTCACATTGCTTGAAAACATCATGTCACAGTTTCCCCTTCTAGCTACTGTCTGATAATTTACTCTTTTTTTAAAATTTTATTTTCTTAGTTTTGTGTGTGTGTACGGTCAAATTGGTTCTGACTGGTACAGGAGGAGATTGCCCCTCCTTCTCCAGCAGTGCGCCTGTACTTTACTCTTCTTTAAAGGGAAATTTGTTGAAAGTTTTACCTGTAGCAGATGTCTCAATCGCCCCTTCCATGGGCTCCTCCATCCATGTCTATCCGGGGCTCCTCTTAACATTTGAGATATGTGTCATCTTTGATGTGTTTGAGGGATGTCAAGAAAACCAGTGCCACTGGAGCCTAGGGAGAAAAAGAAGTTATGATCAGAGAGGCAGACAGTACAGAGGGAACGAGCAGGGGGCAGCCGTTAGTCACCACGGCCCTCAGCTTACTCTCCATCAGAGAATCAGCACTGACGAGGAGCCCATGGGTGTAAAGACGGTGCAGAGGTCTTCACTCAGAGCTCACATTTTCCTCAACGTGAAAGAATTCACACTGGCAGGAAGTTCTGACAAAGCGAGGAACGAGGAAAGCTCTTGACGTGCCTCACATCTGATTCCGCATCGGAGACTCCATGTAAGTGAGTCTTCTGACATGAACTTTAATCATGGCTCACGCATTCGGGTGGGAATTATGGGTAGTTAATGTAGAGACCCTCCTCCTGAGAATTCTGGCAAATGTGATTATGAGAGTACATTTGCTTTCTACAGCTCAGCACCAGAGATTTTAATCTGGAGGAAAGATGATGTTAATATAACCCACACAGAAAAACTCCCTATTATTACAACCTATTATAAATGATAATAGAGGACAATTCTGGTAATGTGAGCATTGGAAAGCCTTTAGCTGTAATGTGTGCTTTTTTCAATATCATGCTAGTTCTACTACTTGATTTCTCAGAGATACTATGATAATTAGCCTCTACTTTGGTTTAATCAAGGAACCCTGGTAGTTAAAGCACTTGTCTGCTAACCAAAAAGTCAGCAGTTCTAATCCTCCAATTACTTGACAGGAGAAAGATTGGCAGTCAGCTTGACAAAGACCCAGCCTAGAAACCCGGAGGGGTGCGGGGGTTCTACTCTACACTGCAGGGCTGCTGGGAGTCCAATTTCAAGGCAATGGTTTTGGTTTTATTTTTTAGGTCATAATAAGGGGCTTATATTTTATTTTTTGTGTGATAAAAGTTCAATGGATAATTTATAGCAAAACAGTTACATGATACGAACACTTTTAAAAGATCAGTCTATTAGAAATAGGAAGAAAACTAGTAAAATGTGTATGAGAATCAAAGGGGGGAACGTAGGAGCAGAGGGGTGAATAGGAGAGTGAATCATAGGGTCACACAGTTTGATGGATGGAGGGAAGGTTGGGTAAAGGAAATGGGAAAGATTCTGCGGGGATCTGGAAGCAGAGCAATGGTGGTCAGAGTTCAGTGTTGAGCCATTTTATAAATTATAATGAATCAGAATGATTGTATGAAACACAATGTGAATGAAGGATAGTGGGAAACACAATGTCTAAGAACTTTGTAAGCAAACCAGTATAAAATAATTTTTTATTTATTTTTTAAATACATTTAAAAAAACTTTAATGAGAAGATAGCATAATCAATTAACCAATTAAAAAAATTTTTTATAAAAGATCTGTCTGACTTCTATGTAGACAATGGCTGAGGGGTGGGATTAAAGCCGAGAGCTCATTTCCTGGGCTTTTGCCTAAGTCTGGGTGAGAGAAGTGGTTAAACTGGAATGAGTGGTTCTTGTCCAGGTACCAGGTTGTCATGTTTAGGATATATTTTTAACACATATCAGCGTAATTTACTGATGGATTGGATGAGTATGGTTGTAGCCAGTCTTCGGGGTTTTGCTGTTGTTAGGTGCCATCTGTAAGGTCGCCGAGGAAGGACAGAACCCCTTGAGGCCAAGAAGACAGTTTATTGAGGAGAAACTGCCAGGCTGGCTCTAAACTAGAGACCAGCAGCCACTTAAAGTTAGAGTGGAGTTTTATACTGTCTTACAAGGAAATTGGGAATTAGGATGTTCGCAGCTGCTTGGTACATGATAAGGGAACAAGTCGGGCGTTGTGGGTAATTACTCCTTGGACAGGGAGGTGGGATGGTTTGGCTGCTCTAACGGAGATAAACAGAGCTGTAGCCGCTGCTTTGATCATCCCTGTGGCTATTCTGGGGAGGGGTGGGGAGAGCAGCTCTGCGGCCCTGACACTGTCGAGATGACCACCTCCCATCATGACCCTGTGAACAACAGATCCAAGCCCGGCCCATCCTGCACCACCCTCAGTGTCCCTGCCATGCCCGAACCCACTGCTGGCATCACCGTGCCAATCCGTCTCACTGAGGGTCTTCGAGAGAGCCCCCAACAAGTCTCAGCTCCTGGTTTGCACCCTGGTATACGGGGACGCTTTCTGTACATGACAGTGGGGCAGGACAGGGCTTTCCTCTTGCTGGTACTCCTTTCTCCCCAATCCCCACATCATCCACTCTGACTTCATTAAGATCTCTACTCAAATATATTTGAGAATTATGTAGGATAATAATGGAAATTCCCTTATTATCAAAAATTACTAACCCGCTCACCACTGCTACCGTCTCAACTTTCCACTAACCATCACCAAAACCGTTTTCTGTGCATTTGCTTCCTTGTGTATTTCATGACTCCTGCCCTTCGCATGGACACGCTGGTGAGGACAGGGCGCTCCGCTGGGGGAGCCCGTAGCTGGTTCACTGCTAACCCAGAGGCAGTGGTGCTCGCTGGTTCAAGTCCACCAGCAGCGCCTTGGTGGGCAGTCCCCTCCTGTGTGGACTGTGACAGCCTCACAAGCCCACTGGAAGGTCAGCTCCAACTTGATGGCAATGAGTTGATGTGATAATGAGGAGGGCTGGACTCACCGTGGTGTTCCCGGCACATAAAACTGCTTGTGCATCACGCATGCTCACTAAGGAGGTATTTAAAAACTGAATATAAAACCACTCTGAGTTACTCTGATGAGGAGTATTTTGAATTTTCTTTTGTAAAATTGTTGTATATCTTAAACATGTTGTCGTTAAGTGCTGTCAAGTCGTAGACAACCCATAACTATCCTAATGAATGAAAGACCTGGACACTTGTGTAACTTTCATCGCTTCAAGTTCATAGGGTTTCTGGAGGCAAGCTATTTCAGAAGTGGGTGCCACTCCTGCTTCCAAGCTTGTTTTAATCGGGGAGCTCCACCAAACACTGTCCTCCAAGGGTAAACATTATCACATTTGGCACATCAGTGTCACAGTGTTCAGCATCACAGCAGCCACGAGTTACCTCTGTACAGCAAATGGACAGACCAGGGCTATATGACCTAGAAGAATGTTTGACCAAAACCAATTAAAAACAGGATTTTAAAGTCCCCGCTTCGAGCAGGCCTCATCCTCCGCCCCAGTGAGAACAGTAACACAAAAAATGGACCCCAGAAACGCCCCTTGCCTGACTATAACCAAGGAGAGACCACCACCACAACATCAGCCAACCAGCCAACTTCCAGAGTGCAGGGAGAGTCCAAAGGCCCCAGGCCAGGCCAGCCCAGCCCACAAGCCCACCACCTCATCAAGGAGATTTTAAAGCACACCCTCGAGCAGGCCTTGACCTCTGCCCCTGGTTAGAACAGTAACACACAACATACACACATAAGACAAAAAGTACAGATTCCCATTTAATACTTTGAAGTCTCTCCCACCTGAAAATCTCCAGATTCCCAAGGTCTTCCCCATTTCTCGCTGACTCCTCAGAAGCATCTTCAACCCTCAAACCTTCAGGGCTAAGGAAAGAGAAGGCAGACGGCATGTATCCTAGAACGACACAAAGCTCTTCCTAGAGGAAGAGTTGTTGTTGTTGCTGTTGCTGTTGTTGTTAGGGGTCATCAAGTCAACTACGATTCATAGTGGCCTGTGAGCTGTAGACCCAAGCCTTGCCTGATCCCGTGTCTTCTTGTCATCTCTAATAAGCTGGAGTCCATTTACGGTCACCGTGTCAGTCCATCCTGTTGAGGGTCTTCCTCTCTTTCTCTGACCCTCCGCCTTTCCCAGCGTGATGGCTTTCTCCAAGGACTAGTCCCTCCTGACAACATGCCCCAAGTAGAAATGGCTAGAATAGTGTAAAACAAAGCTCACTGTACTCTAAGTTCCTACAAAACTCTCTAGTTACTTCGTGGACCACAGATTCGACTCCTATGCAGAATCCATCAGGCAGCTATCCAGGGGAAGCAGATGAGCCTGGTCCATGGAGCACCTGCTGTCACCTCCTCTGCTCATTCCATCACGTGTATGAGGTCGCTCACAGGTTAGCATGTGGTTTACTTACGAAGATTCTTAGAGCGCTGAGTGCCCATTGCCGACCCTCAGGGAGATAAGGATCTGTTTCCTCGATAAAACAGAAAGAGCCACGGCAGCAATGGGCGCGAGTGTGTCAGAGACGACGAGGCTGGCATGGGCTAGGACGAGGCTCAGGACTGCTGCTCACAGGGTCACTACGAGTCATAACGACTCAGCCTGACAAGAAGAGGAAGCAGAGAAGCCAGGGGTCTTGGTATCGACCCAGCATACCCTTGAAATGAAGCTGAAAAGATCCCTGTCTTTCCTCTAGCCATCTTCCCTCGTCCTTCAAAACTGCTGCTACTTCCCAGCAGTAAGGA
Organism: Elephantulus edwardii; assembly: GCF_000299155.1. Lineage (NCBI taxonomy): Eukaryota > Metazoa > Chordata > Mammalia > Macroscelidea > Macroscelididae > Elephantulus > Elephantulus edwardii. The sequence goes on from NW_006399777.1 coordinate 583,804, forward strand.
CCAACTCCTCTCCCCTGGTCCATGGGTCCTGTGTTGTTTCTTCTGAATATGTCTCCATGTGACAATAGGGACTTGGGGTCAAATTTGAATCCTCACAGATGCAGAATTTAAGGGTCAGACAGGATCAATACTTCATTTTCTTTTTCAATTTTTATTTAGCACCGCAAACTATTCTTTGAATGAATCCAATACCAAAGTAAATGTGAGAAGACAGAGACTCTCCTTAGGACACTCCTGATGGCATCCCAGACCCCGAAACCCAGTTTTTAAACTGGGGGTCAGTCCCTCTGAGGTACTAGAGCCTAAACTAGTAAGAAAAGAAGAGAGCTGGATCCCAGATCTATTTAAACCAGCAAGAGCTCTTTGACTGTGACTTATTGCCCTGAAAGGAAGAACAGATCCAGAAATGGCACCGTCCACAGAAAGTGTCTCCTCTCACATATGTTCTAAGAAATCACTCCTATGACACCATGCTAAGGGTCGGAGAAGAGAGGAAAACCTCCAAGGACATGGGTTGACACAATGACTGGAACAAAGCCTTCGCGTGTATCAGAGACGGTGAGGATGGTGCCAACACAGGCTCGTAGGGTCACTATGAGTCACAGTCAATTCAATGGCGCCTAACACTAGGCCCGGAACACTGACACATCTCCCCAACAACAATAGTCCCAGAACACTGACACATCTCCCCAACAACAATAGGCACAGAACACTGAAACACCTTCCCGGCAACAAGGGGCCTGGAACACTGATCCATCTTCCCAATAACAATAGTCCCGGAACACTGACACATCTCCCCAGGAGTCTTTCCTGTTCTCTGGCAGCTTGGTGTCCAGCGTCTCTTGTATCAACACCTGCAAAGGGTCCTAAAGTCCTTGAAAGTCTTAGACAAACTCATGCCAGGAAGTTCTAGGGCTCTGGATTTTCTCCTTCATTTTGTAAATCTCTCCTATGGGGTGAAAAGCTCCTTCTTATCTGAACGGGACCTCAAGTATATTCAGAGACTGTACTGTTTCATCTGAGAGCATTTCCCCAGCTGACTCTGGAAGAGAATCTTGCTCTTGCTAACTCTACTGGAAATTTCCATCAGGGTTTTTGATCCAACCGTCTGCAGCCTGCTACATTTAGCTAGATTAAACTCGGAGAATCAGACGCTAGAATCCTGATAATCTCTTCTGACCAGGGAATTGGAACCTATTTTGTTCTGCAGACCTTTTCTCAGAATAGTGTTTTTCAATGCGCAAAATAAAAAATATTATAAATTAAACCAATTACGATGAAATGCAGTTAGCAAAGTATTTTAAATGTGGCAGGAATAGCACACATATAACAACACAGTGTTTCTTTGTTGATATTCGATCACAAGACACAGTAAATTCTTTGCCACAGAGCCCATCCTGACCCTTCACTGATGCTCCCTCGGGCTCCTGTGGATGTAAGTCCAGTGGGAGGAGATTGCCCAGCTTCCTGCTCGTGGCAGATCCCAACACTGTGCTGCCTCTTATAAATAAGCAGGGCAGCTCGCTGCAGACTACACCAGGGCAACCTGTGAGAAGTAGTAGCTACTTTAATCTAATTTCTGTAATTTTTACATAGTGCTTCGTGTAAATGGTGCCCTGTACTATGACAGGAAACGCCCTGTGATTTGTATCGATAATTCAATCACAAATACAGAAAAAACTAATCTGATTTGTTGATTCCATGAACTAATAGACTAAAATAATACATTTCAGCTAGAGACTAGTGAGATAAGAGTATAACTTACCCAAAGTTCACAGATCGCCTGGAATCTTTCAAAACCCGAGCCCCAGGTGAAGGGCCTAGAGCCTGGTCCTCAGTGGACCCTCATAGTTTGTCGATCAGCGATCGTGGCTCATCATCTGGGGGGGGGGGTGTTTTTATTTTCCATTGGTTTGCATACAAAGTTTGTATACAGATATTTCACACTATCCTTCATTCACATTGTGTTTCATACAATCATTCCCATACATTGTGTTTTATAAAATTAACCGTCATTGAACTATGCCTACCATTACCCCGTCTTTCCAGATCACCACCGGATCTTTCCAATTTCCTTTACCCGCCTCCCTCCACCCACCAAATTGTGCAATCCTGTGATATCGCCCCTGCCCACACTCAAGTACCCCTCTATTCTCACCCTTTCCCCCTTTGGATCTCTGCATATGTTTTACTAGTTATCCTTCTGTTCTTACAATAATGGTCCTATGCAGTATTTATCCTTATGGAACTGAGTTAGTTCACTTAGCATAATGCTCTCCAGTCCCTCCCGAGTTAGGTAATGATTTGCAAAATCATTGTTCCTGTGTCCTGCGTAGTATTCCATCATGTGAATATACCATAATTTCTCAATCCACTGATTGTGGTTAGACGTTTGAGCTGTCTCCGTCTTCTTGTGTTGGTGAATAATGCTGCTATGAACATTGGTGTTCAAGTGTCCATATGTCCTCAGTTCTTGTTTTCTCGGGGTATATCCCCAGCAGTGGAATAGCTGGATCTTATGGAATTTCTATGTTCAGCTTTTTGAGGAAACATCAAACTGCCTTCCAGAGTGATTGTACCATTTTACAATCTCACCAACAACGTCTAAGAGTTCATATCTCTCCACATCCCCTTCAACATTTATTACTTGCTGTCCTGTTAAACTTTGCCACTGCTGCTGGAGTTAAATGGTATCTCATTGTGGTTTTGATTTACATCTCTCTTATTGCTAGTAATTTTGAGCATTTCTTCATTTGTTAGCCATCCGAATGTTTTCCTCTGAGAAAAATCTTTCCATGTCTCTTGCCCGTTTTGTAATTGTGTTATCAGTCTTTTTCTTGTGGAGGCCCTATAGGATTCCGTAAACTTGTCTGAAATGGTATTGCCAAATACTTTTCCCATTCAGTAGGTTTTATTTTCACACTGGTGGGAAACGTGTTTTATGTGCATAGGGATTTAGTTGTTAGAAGGTCCCATTTGTCACTTGTATCCCCTCCTGGTTGTGCATTTCTGGCTGTATTTTTCAGCCTCTCTATACCACAGGCAAGAACTTCTATGGTCCCAATTTGTCTGTTATTCATTGAGGGTTTGGGGTTTTTTTAATTGTGATTTGCGTAAAGGTTTACAAAGCATATTGTCTTTTCAGTCAGTCATTCATGTACATTTTATTCCTTAACATTAATGACAACACCCCCAGGGTCAGATCTTCCATTCATTCCAGACTGCCTTTCTTTTCAAACATCTATTAATAAATATTTATTTCCTATTAAATAGATTTTGCCTCTCTCTCCTTCCTCTCTCAGGTAACCATACTAGTATGATTCTTTCTGTGTATAAATCTTTAACTTTTTATAATCATGACCTTACACAATAATGATCCTTTTGAGAATGACTCATTTCACTCAGCATAATGTCCTCTAAATTCATCCAGCTATGTAATGTTTCATGACTTGAATGTTTTTCAACATTGTATGATCCTCCATTGTATGTGAACCATAATGTCTCTATCCATTCATTCACTGATGGCACTGGGGTTGTTTCAAACTCTTTCTTACTGTGAATAATGCAACAAAGATTGAGTTTTATATTTTCAGTAATTAAAATGTTTACTGGAAAAATAAAATAGGATGACACAGAAAAATTACATCGCACTCTCATTTTCATGTCGTTAAATACATTTTCTTGGAACAGAGGCACTCTCATTGGCGCACAGTCTATGGTTGTTTGCACACTACTCTAGGAGTGTGGAGTCATTATGCTGGAAGCTACCATGTTGCTGTATAAAGTCGAAAGTAATTACTGTCTTGCTCTTTATAAAAAACATTTGCGTGACCCTGCTCTGGAACACTGGAGCTCTAAAATTTCTCAAGTGGTGTTGTGACAGTCAGATTCCCTAAGATAGGGATGACCCATTGTTTAATCAACAGATCAGATCAGAGTGAGGTGTCAGATCAGAGTGAGGAGACTGGAAAACAGGCAGGGGACCGAGAATTGGGGTCCTTTCAATGGCCCACATACTTGTAAAGCACAGCAGTCTTCTTCCTGGGGTGGCATCTGCCCTGGCCTTCCAAGGAGAACTGTGGTAATGGTGATTCGTGATTCCGATATATTGTGACTCCTTCCTTCCAAATCCAAACTGCCAAGGCTCCTTCTTTCTGCCTCTTCTCTCTGGAGCCCCCCTCAGTTTATTGCTGTCGCGTTGGAACCGTCTCAGCGTTGACCCTCCAGCGGGTTTTCAGAGGCTGTGAGTCCCACGGGAGGTCTCCCTCTCCGTCCTGTAGAACAGCCAGAGAATGTGAGCTGCCTGCTTTGCAGCTGAGCACAGCCCCTTATCCGCTAAGCCAGCATTTCACGGCCACTGCAGCCTTCCAAAACCCTCCTCTAAACCCTCACAGTGCCTGCTGCGAACGCGTAAGAAGGAAAGTAGAGCTCTAGATAAACATTTATTACTGAGAATAATTTGCCACATGGACGGTCAGCTAGAACTAGAGGGGGAAGTTTGGTTAATCGTCGTGGAGTAGAATCAGTCTTTCTGTAAAACCACAAAGGACATGTTCAGAGCCATCTTCATCTTGGCGTGAGTTGTAGGTGTCTCCAGTTATAGTTTTAACTGAGTCATTTTTCTTTCAGAAACACTTTATTTTCAGGCTTAAAGAGAAAAGAGGGAGCTCTCTAGTGCTGCCAGCCTGTTTGCAGCCTTTTAAGTAGATAATTTTCCAAACCAGATGTTTTCAAATTGTACTTAGTCTATCCAGCTTTTCTTCTTTGCAGCATGGTAATTTGAAACAATTTCATTTCCCAGTGTTCCCTGACTCCCTGTAAATTGTGAATGTGTTGCAGAGTACGGTAAATGTTCTTCTGAGTTCTGAGGCCCTGGGCTGAGGTTCACTTGCACCCACAGTGAGCCCTGCCCCTCCCCTCTCACCTCTGGCATCATCAGGAGCCTGCCCAGGGAGGGACAGCCGTCTCCCTCCCCAGATCCAAAAACACACCACCCTTCTCTATGTGAAGAATTGGGCCTTTTCCTCCAATGCTTTGCTCACTTGAGTCATCTACCAGGCTCTCTAGGAGGTGGTCAGGCAAGTTGCAGGCTGGGAGCCAGAAAGCAGAGGGTGGGAGCAAGGCATGGGACCACCAAACATGGGCTTTTAGACTCATGCTGTCTAAAAGAAATATCATACAAGTCACACGTTCAATTTTATATTTTCGAGTGTAATTTCATCCCACTTATTTTGGGCATGTTTTCAGGAGGAATCAGTCCTTGGACCGAGAGCATGCTGGGAAAGGGAGAGAGAGGGTCACTGAAAGAGGGGAGGGCCCTGGACGGTAGGGACTGGGACAGCGGCTACCACAGGGGGCTGAGCATGGCGGAGAGGGTGAGAATGGGGCAGGACAGGCAGGACAGCTCTGTTGTTCATAGAGTCTCTGAGTCAGAGTCGACTAGACAGTACCTGACACCTACAGCATCTCAATTTAGATGCTAAATTAATTATCACAGGAAATGCTTGATCCTTCTTTAGATTTTAGAAATTCATAGTTGAATAGACGAGTGTACTTAAGCTTTTCCAGACATACTTAAAAGCTTGCCCATGTGAATTTGTACCCATTTTTAAAGTTAAATGTACGCTCATTGATGTTCAGTTGCATTGTGCTGGCCACATTTCAAGTCCTCAGCCATGGTATTAACTAGTGGCTGCTGTAGTGGCCAGTGCAGCTTAGACTGAACAACTCAGCGCTGAATAAGATCGTGCAGCCGACCCAGACCCACCTCTCATTTTAGAAATAAAGACTGTGAGCTACAGCCGTGAGAAGGTTTCCCAGGGCTCTCCAGAGTGAGGCTGCGGACCGTGGCTCTTGAGACCCCATTTGCTGCTCCTCGAAGCTCACTATGCTTCGTCACTATTGTTGTTGTTGTTGAATGCTGTCCAGTCTCGGAATTCATACCTGACTCCCCAGCTGGATGTCAGAGGCCGTAGACTGTCCATCTTTCTCCCGTGGTTCTGAGCTGCATGCCTTCGGGTTGGCAGTGTGGCTCCTTCCCGCTCGACCAGCAGAGCTCAGGTGTTTATTACAGGTTAGGTACGACTGGTCGATCAGCCTGAGATGCCGCCACTGTGACTGTAAGCTTTAGGGTTGCCAGCACAGGTGGCGTCCTGCTGCCTGTGGTCACCTGTGGGGAAGTCACCCAGGTCCCTCACTGCTGTTCTCTTTGTCTCCTGGCGTCTCCCTGCAGCAATACTTCATCCTGCTGATCCTGACAGACGGTGTCATCACAGACATGGCGGACACCCGGGAGGCCATTGTCCACGCCTCCCACCTCCCCATGTCTGTCATTATCGTGGGGGTCGGGAACGCCGACTTCAGTGACATGCAGATGCTGGATGGTGATGACGGGATCCTGAGGTCACCCAAGGGAGAGCCCGTCCTCCGAGATATCGTCCAGTTCGTGCCCTTCAGGAACTTCAAACACGTACGCACGGTTTGGGGGCTTCTTGTGGGAGGAAAGGACCAGAGCATGCCGTCTCCCCCAGTTTTCTCCCCATGTTTGTAGTAATCGGCCACCTTGATGCAATACCAGCTGCCTGGTGGACTATCGTCCACAGCAAGGATGTGTAGAGCTGACTCTTTGGAGAAAGAAATTATAGCCAAGGAGTCAGGTTAACTCTGAGTGAGGGTCAGTGTCCTGGAGCTTGGCCCCCTCCAGGAAACCGGGTGGTAGATCGGCTAAAGCATTCAGCAGATAACCAAGAAGTCACTGGTTCTATCCCACCAGCTGCTCCTCCAGAGAAAGGCATGATCATCTAATCTCTATAAAGACTGCTGTCCTGGGAACCCTGCGGACAGGTCTATTCTGTCTGTAGGATTGCAATGGGTCAGAATTGACTCATTGACAGTGCGCTTGATTGTGGACTTGAGCTTGGTAGAGATTGTGAGGATGGCACAGGATACGCGAGGTCTGTTGTTGATAGGGTTGTTATGAATAGCGGTTCAACTCTGTAGAACCCCCAACAACAACGACAGCATGTAACTCAGGATCTCTCCTGTCCCAAGGGCTGCCGTGCAGAGTTGGCTGGTTCATTCGTGCCTCGGCTGCCTCCGGGATGGGAAAAGCAAGGAAAAGGGCCAGAGTTCCCTGTTCTAGAGATTAGAAGTCCAAGTTCAGGGCGTGGGCTCTAGGGAAATGCCCTTCTTTATCTCTGTAAGCCTCTCGTAGCTGCAGGGCATCCTCTGGCCTTTGGCTTGTGAACACATCCTTATAGCACCCTTCTTCCTCCTGTGTTTGTCTCTATGTTTGTTCTGCCTCCCTTTCTAAGACAACAAGGAGCAAAACGGCCTAGGGCCCAGTCTACTCTCATGACATATTATTAATATAACAATAGAAACACCCTTTTTCCAAGTAGGACCACGTTCGCAGGCACAAGAGTAACAAGTTGGGGGACACAGTTCAGCATGTAGCAGTGCTGCTTGTGGATGGTGCCTAAGAGTCAATCATGTCCACAGTCCTCCTGACCCACAGAGGTTCCCTCCGCATCTCCTCAGTCCTCCTGACCCACGGAAGTTCCCTCAGCAGCTCCTCAGTCCTCCTCACCCACAGAGGTTCCCCTCCATCTCCTCAGTTCTCTTCACCCATGGAGGTTCCCTGCGCATCTCCACAGTCCTCCTGACCCATGGAGATTCCCTCCGCATCTCCTCAGTCCTCCTCACCCACGGAGGTTCCCTCAGCATCTCCTCAGTCCTCCTGACCCACGGAGGTTCCCTTAGCATCTCCTCAGTCCTCCTGACCCACGGAAGTTCCCTCAGCATCTTCTCAGTCCTCCTGACCCACGGAGGTTCCCTCCGCTTCTCCTCAGTCCTTCTCACCCACAGAGGTTCCCTCCACATCTCCTCAGTCCTCCTGACCCACGGAAGTTCCCTCAGCATCTCCTCAGTACTCCTCACCCACGCAGATTCCCTTAGCATCTCCTCAGTCCTTGTTACCCCCTGAGGCCATTTGCTCAGCACCACCATTAGTGCCAACAGTACCATTCCCATGGACAGCTAACTAGATGTGGGTTTCCCCAGCAGGCGGGAACCTCTGGAGTCCCTTGTACCCTGAAAAAGCTGGAGTCACCTTGGAAGGAAAAGAACCCTCTGCTTTCCATGGTGTGAGCCCCACAGGGCTGGAAACTGAATCTGTGTCTCCACATCACAAAGATTCCCGCTGGAAACCTCTGTTTTGTCTTTTGCTTTCACTGCAGCCCCTCCCTCCACAGGGAGAGGTTGGATCAGACCTTCCAACCAAACCTTTTCCTTCTAACATTCTTTTGAAGAGCCTCTCTCCTCCAGCCAAATCCTCTCACTGAAAGACACTCTTGACACTCTTCACAACCTGCTTGTCAGATGTGGGCACCTCTGAACCCCAGTTTGGGCTGAAGCTGGGACTCCAGTAACGCAGGGAAGGGTACATGAAGTGGAAGGATGCGTGGTTGACAAGCAGCCATCCTAGTGTCGGAGGCTTCCACAGACGCTGCAAATTGCTGTTTGTTCGAGACAGGCTTTCAGGTGCACACAGCTCAGTCTCCGCCTGCAGCCTCAGCTGAAGCCTAGATTTCGTGTCCTGCAGGACCACACAGGAAAGTCACCACATCCTCCAGGGCTTCTTGAACAAAGCAGTGCTGTTCCTAAAGCCACTTGCACACAATTGCAATTCTCCTTTTAAGGAGGACTGCAGTGTAATTAGGATGATTAAAGAAGCAGAAAATTGATCCCGAGCTCCAGAGTTCAGGGCGGAGGGAGCATCTAAGGAAGGAATCAGCGGCAGCTCCGGCCTCAGGGGCCACGGGGGACCGTGAGGGTGGGCGCCACCGCTATCTTCAGGCCCGTGGTCCAAATGAAAACATTCATTAAACGAAGTACCCTGCCACCTTCTCAAGGTGTTAGATTACAGACAGTAAAAAGTGGCGTCCAAGGAGAGATTCAATAAAAGGACAGGCCAAGTCACCATGTTTCTCAGAGTTGATACTGAGACAGAAGGAAGGTGCTAGAGAAGGTAAAACTGGAGCCAGCATGTTCAGGACACGTAATTGTGTTCCTGCAAAACCTAAGACCAAGAAGCAGCTGTCTGGTAAGAACAAGGAAACCCTACCTGGCTTTAAATCAGGAGAGCTGTGCCTCAGCATTGCATCCTTTCCCCATAGCCAGCCATTCAGTGTGTGCTGAGCAAATCATTCAAGAAGTTTGACTCTGTGGAAATGAACGTGGCGTTAGGATTGGAGGGAGACTCAACAACAGCCTGTATTATGCCAAATGCAACCTTGCTTGTAGAAAATGAAGGAGGCTTAAAACCTTACTGAAGAACATCAAAGACTAGAGTCTTCATTCAATATGGATTGTTGTGGTTGTTGTTGTGTGCCATCAAGTCGCCTGCAGCTCACAGTGGCCCTATATACAATACTTCCGACTCCTGCCCTATCCTGTCAGTCTCATTAACTCAGACACACCAGTTACTGTGTCAATCCATCTCATCTGGGGTCTTCCTCTCTGCTGTCCTTCCTCTCTTCCAAGCATGATGTCTTTCTCCAAGTTGGTTCCTCCTGGCCACATGCCCAAAGTACACGATATGGCGCTTCAAAATCCTAGTCTCCAAGGAGAAACTTGGTTTCACCCCTTGTAAGACAGAGCTATTTGTTCTCTAGGTTGTTCATGATATGTTCAAGACTTTTCTCCAGCACTACCAAAGGCATTGATTCTTCTTCAGTCATCCTTAGTCATCATCCAGCTCTCTAATGCATAACAAGAAATTGCAAAGACCATGGCCTGGATCAGGTGCGCCTTAATCTCTAGACTGACCCCAATGCAACTCGTCTTTTGATTTCCTGACTGCTGGTGCCAAGAGTGTTGATTGTGGAGCCGAGCAAGCTGAAATTGCTAACAACCTCAATTTCTTCTCCATCTATCATGATACTGCTTCCAGTTGGCTCAGTGGTAAGGATGTCTCAACATTAAGAAAACAAAAATCCTTGTCACTGGACCCGTAGACAATATTATGATGCTGTTATATACCATTGAGTCAGAACTGACACATAGCTGACCCTCCGGTAGATTTCAGAGGCAGTAAACTGCATAGCAGGAGATGGCCCACCTTTCTCCCACGGAGAAGCTGGTAAATTCAAACTAAACTATATGCCCTTGGGTTGGTGGCACAACTCCTTACCACTACGCCACCAGAGCTCCCTAACATTTTGGTAGACAGAGGGGGAAAAACTGAAGTTGTCAAGCGTTTGATTTTCCTTGGCTCCACAGTGGATACCCATGGGAGTAGCAGTCAGGAAATCAAAACATGTGTTGCATTGGAAACACCTGCTGTCAAAGACCTCTCCAAAGTGCTGCAGAGCAAGAATGTAAATTCCTGAAGAATGTCAAGCTAAAGTGTGCCTGAATCAGGCCATAGCATTTTCAATTGTTTCCTATGCATCTGAAAGTTGGAAAATGAATAAAGATGATCAAAGAAACTGTATATCCTTGAATTGTAGAGTTAGCACGGAGTACTGAGTATTCTGTGGACTCCGAAAGAACAAGCAAACCTGAGGACGTGCAGCCAGGGTGCTCCCTAGAGGCCAGGATGGGGACATGCATCAGCGTGTGGTCACAAGGGAATGTCCCTCTGACAAAGGATTTCTTCTTTCTAAGTCCTGAAGGACTTACTGGGGAAAGACATCACACTGGGAAAGACGCAGAGTCAACAAAGAAGAGGAAGACTCTCACCCAAGTGGGTAGACAGTGACAATAACAATGGGCTGACGCATGTTCGAGATGATGAGGGCGGCACAGAATAGAGCAAGGTTCAAATCTGCTTTTCCAAAGGTCACTATGAGTTGTAGTTAACTGATGGCACAACACAACAAACGGCAACCATGTTCCCAAAGAAAGCCAGACACTTGCATGACACCTGTACAAAGAACACAGGTGACATGGAAATGGCCAAGCCTGACCTCTGTTAACTTCACAAAGGAGAACAGTCTTGATCAGCAATATCCGTAGTACAAAACCAGTTCTCTTAAGATCAGACATGGTCTCCATGCTCCCACCCTGCTTCTACTCATTCCAACACCAGTCATACTGCAGGGTCCAGACTCCACTGCAATGGCCACACAGACCTCACAGAACCATACTTACAGCTATGGGGTTTATGAGAGACGTTAACAGGTTACCCTCCAGGATGGTAACAAGATAAAACTCTTCAGTAAGGAAAGCTGCTCAAGCAGCCCGACAGACGCTTTGATCTTTCATCTCACAGCTTTGGGGAGTGGTACAAAGTTCCTTTAGTCCTGTCTGTCACAGCATCTTCCCTCAGTCCTGCTCCCGTGAAGCTCAGGTTAAGGCCTTTGGCTCTGGCTCTGTGGGGAAGTAGTGCCAAGTCAGTGCTGTCTCTTATCTGTTCCTGGTTCTCTGCTGACGCTGCTCCTGTGTAGGTTCTGATCTGATCTGATCTGATGTGATTGGTGCTGGAATCTCTGGCTAAAAAGGACTCATGCTGCACTTCTTTCTTCTTCTTCCTTGCTTGGCAGTGAGAGTCTCACCACTGCTACTGAACTTGTGCTATTTAACTTTGGTGGCATGAGGGAAACGGGCCAATCTCACAATGTTTAGCTGATATACATCCTCTTTCAAGTTTCTGCCCCATCATGTGGTGAGAGTTAAAGCTAGGAAAGCCACTCTGAGTAAACCATTGACACAATACTCAGGGTAGGGCAATGAGTTCTCATGGGTCACCATGTCCTGCTCCTCATGTCATACAGACAGAAGAGGACACCGCATTGCTCACTGCCACCCTGGACTTGCCTGACTGAAGACGTGTTCAAAGTGCTCCCTCCCTCTAACAATCGTGAATTTTCATGAACCATCCTAACTCAACACACACGCGTTCACGTTTTACTAAGCTCATGTCAAACTTAGCAATGCTCCAAAATCTATGCTGCCCTCTTGTCCATCCCCAGATGTGTCTGAGGAACCTACTGTGTGTGAAGCACCTACTGTGTGCGAGGTACCTGCTGAGCCCTGGGGCCACAGAGAGTACACACTGCTCCCAGCTCCCGGACATTAGCACAGTGGCTTGGTTGAGTGGTTGAGCAAAGCTGAGGTGTTTCTCCAGGACTTCCGGGCCAAGTGGCCAGGGGGAACGTCCAGCTTGAGCTGGGTGCTGGAGGAAGGACAGAGCTCGGGGATCAGGAGGGCCCCCCCCCGGCCCAGCAGGGTGGCATGAGCAGGACCCGCCCGATCTCTGCCGTCCGCAGTGTCTCCAGCTGTGCCGTGGGTGAATCAGGCCTGGAGAACCTTCAGTATTCACCCACGTTCTATCTTCATGGACTTCAAATTAGGTTTTGAAAACCATTTCATTATCCAAACTAATCTCCCTGAATTCAATAAGCAATAAATAAAAATGGAAGAGGAAGAGCTGATACCATTTCATCTGAGCCTGTAACCCATCAATTACCTCTCTTTTCCTGCTCTGTAAAAACTCAGAGCTTTTATAACTCAAGGCTTTGGAAAGGCCTAGAAATGAACGTTGAGCCCTGGGTCCCTGAGCAGGTTTTCAACCTCTCTGTGCACAGACTTACATCTGCAAAATGAGCTGTGTGAGACACACCTTAGCAGATCACAGGTGGTGTCTATCTAAAGCTCAGCCCAGAGCTCAGTTCGTGTGGGGTGTTAATAAATGGAGCGATCATTTCAGCTAGAACCAGCAACCTTCCTTTTTCTAACCAGCTAGTGCTAACACTATTTGCTCCCCACAGCTGCCGGCTGTGCACATGTGCAAGGGGCTGGGGGATCATTTAGCAGGCGTGCCAATGACTGTGATAGCCATGAGCCCCTGTGACCATGTCAGCTTCTTAAAATGCAATAAAACAAAAAAATTCAGTCGTATTAGCTATAATTCAGTCATGATGTGACCAGGGACTACTACTGTTTGGAGAAGCACGTCATTGGAACACTTTCCTGTTCTGTTGGACCGAGCTGGGTGGGAGAGTTTTGGCTGCACCAGCAAACTCACTTTGCCATGGATCACATGACTCATCTGTAGCCAGGAGCCGTGTTCCTCCCCAGTGGACATTGGTGGTGTGCGGGGTCATTTCCAATGGTGACACCTCCTGGGTGAAAACTCTCATTAACCCTGTGAACAGCCGATCTGAACCCTGGCCTGTCCGGTGCCATCCTCACCACCGCTGACCTGCTGGAGCCCGTGGCTGTAGTTGCTGTGCCACCCCGTCACGTGAAGTCTCATCCTCTTCATCTGACCCTCCACCTTTCCTGCCATGAGGTCTTTTCCCAGTAACCGGCCCCTCCTGCACCCTGCCCGTAGTGTGTGAGATAACGCTTCCCCGCCCTTGCTGCAAGGAGCGCCCTGGTTGCACATTCTTCAGGACTGACTGGTGTGTTCTTTTGGCAGTCTGTGGGAGAGTCAGTGCTCTTCTCCAACAGCACAGCTCAAAGACATCTAGTGGCTCGAGATTGAAACACATCCCATAGTACAAAGTTAGTCCCCAACATGAGAAACGTCCTGGTACAAACTGCCAGTGATGCCTCGGTGCGGAACCCTGGATTACAGAAGTAAACTCATTCCTGTCCAGTCCAGAACAGTCAAGTTCACCGTCCACTGGATTTCTGAGGCTGTAAATTGCACACCTCTCTGTTAAGGGGCTGCTGGTGGGTTTAAAGCACGAGGAAGCCTTGTCTCTAGGTTAGCTGTGCGACTCTCTGGGGACCAGGGATGAATTTTCCCTCCTGAGACGGTCAGTTAGGAGCTGCTGGCATTGCCCCTCCCTCCCGCCTCGGCGTTCAGCAGTGACAGGACCAGCACTCGGATTCCCTCTGCCTTTCCCTCACAGTAGGATGCCTGCTGTGGAGTCGGGCACCATACTCTCATTCAAAGAGCAAGGAAAGAGAAAGGAAGCGGAACCAGCCATGCCTGTCCTCTTTTGCCAGGAAAGAAAAGCATTCCAAGAAACATCTTAGGAAGCTTCCATTTATGGCCCAAAGGACCAAATAGGCCCACATGGCCGTAGCAAAGGAAACTGAGAAATCCAGGATTTGGCCCTCCAAGCTTTCTACAAGAAATAGCCAGGCGCCCGCTGGTGGGGTTTGCTTTTCTATCCGCCTCAGGGTTGTCTGGCATGGTTGTGAGCAATTGTAAAGTCAACGTTCTCAGAACACCAGGTCTCCTCATACTAAATTGTCGCAGTGGAAAACCATCACTTCACAAAAACTCATCCCAGTGTCTTCCGAGCATTCCTAAGAGTGTGTACAATTACAAAAGAAAATAACATGGAGTATGTGTCTCATTTCAAGCTACTCAAAATCAGATTATTTCCTTCCCTATTTTTCTCTCCGAGAACTTATGGGGCTTATGGAGGGTAAGTGGCAGATTGGAAAACCACAGAGGAAGGAAAACCGGGAACTAGGAAAGAACTAGAACCATGGTTCTCCCTCAGTTGCTGATGGATTCAAGCCCCTGAAGAAGCTTGATCTTTAAGTCAGCAGCATAACTTGTTATGGACGGGACCCCCGAAGGGCCCTCTACACCCCTTTATTGTTGGTAAGTGCCATTGAGTCAGAACCGACCTAGCACTGACCCTCCAGTGAGTTTTCAGAAGCTATAAATGGCACAGAAGGAGCAGCCGGTGGATTGGAACCACCTACCTTTGGGTTGGCAGCACAAGTCCTTACCTGTAAGCCACCAGAGGGCCCTAAACCTCTTTAGTAATAGCTTATAATGAGGCTCAGATGATTCATCTTACCTGCACAGATGCAGTCTACTACAACTCACAGTGGCCCTGGGAAAAATGGGTCTGAGCCCTGTCCTATCCTGTGCCATCTTTGTCATCTCTGATACTCTTGAGCCCACCGTTACAGTCACTGTGTCAAATCCCATATAGATGATGTTTGTTTTAATGAAGTGCCAGACTCATGGATGATACTCTTTCTCATGTCTGTTTAACCTATTATTTTCCTTACAGGTAAAGTCAGGGGGTAGTTTCTGTTTGAGGTTTAAAGAGCATCAGAGAAAATAATCTCTGAGGGTCTGTCAGTCTCAAAGATCCAAAAGGACTTTTAAAGAGTTCGATTTCTGTCTTTGATTGATGTGACTTTTACGTGATCAGAATCCAGTTACTGTGACTGAGATTAGAGTGGTAGATAGAGGTGTCCAGACGCATCTCGTTTTTCTGGCCTCGGGTAGCTGAGGCTGTGGCTCAGCTCTGTAGACACCAGCGACGGAGTGAGTACTCAGCCACATCACGTGAGGAGACCATGTAGAATTGTTTACTACAGCTTAGTAAGTAAACCAAGGAAGCCTGTGTTTACCTGCCCATTTAGGAATCCAATACTGCCTGTAGACTAGTTCTTCTCTGATACTTCTGTTTCCTTTCTGCCTTTAGTTTTTGGGGGCTTTAAAAAGAACTATGCCCAATTCAAATGCCACCTCTTTTTGAAAGCGTGGAGCTCTGGTGGCTTAGTGGTAAGAAACTGTGCTGCCAATGTAAAGGTACATGGTTCTATTCCACCAGCTGCTCCTTGGAAGACAGCTGGACAGTCTCATCCTGTGCAGTTTACTGCCTCTAAAATCCGCTGGAGGATGGACGAGGGGTCGCCTCAGATTCCCTGGTGCACAGTGATGATAGGTTGAAAGCCTGGGCTAATGTCCTCCAAGATGACTTAGGGGGTTTGGTTTGTTTCTTTTTCCTCTTCTGCTTGGGAGCTCTGGGGGCCTGGTGGGTGAGGAATTGTGCTGCCAACAGGAGAGGCGATTCACATTGACCAGCTTTTCTGCAGGAGAAAGAGGAGCAGTCTCCTGCCATGGAGCTTACAGCCTCTGAAAACCTGCTGGAGGGGCATCTGTGAGTTGTTCTGACTCAACAGTAAGAAGAGAGAAGAGATGCTCGGGTCAGGAAGAGATGAGGCTTGTAGAACTGTGTTTCTCAAATCTCAAGATGCATATATGGCACCTGGACAGCTTGTTGAACATGAAAAATCTGATCCTGTAGCTCTGGATTGGGTCCAAACGTCTTAATTTCTGTTAAACTCCATGTGAAATGATACTGCCGGTCACTAGCATAATCATATCCTTCCTCTTACTAAGATTCTATTTGGCCATGCCAGGCTTCCTCCACATGATAAAACCTCCCTTATGGCAAGCACCAGAGAGCCCACAGAGCCTAGAACAGTGCCTGGAGCAAATTCTGCCACTGTGCTCCCACCACCTTCAGACATGAACAGTTGTATTGAGGCAGATATGACAAATCCATTATGAAACGAAAGGTTGATTTTCCAACAACATGACATCTCTTACTTGGAGGAGCCCCTTAACAAACACTGAAAGGATGGATGGATGGATGGATGGATGGATGGATGGATGGATGGATGGATGGATGGACGGACGAATGGATGAGACTAGCTGCTCAGAACAGGACTGGCATCTTTCAGACTGAGTCTGAATCAGATTCCTTTGGCCAAGCCTGGTGATCCTGGTCTCTCTTCTTTCCACAGGCTTCTCCTGCTGCTCTGGCGAAGAGTGTGTTGGCTGAGGTCCCAAACCAAGTCGTGGACTATTACAATGGCAAAGGGATTAAACCAAAATGTTCCTCAGAAATGTATGAGTCATCCAGGACACTAGCACCTTGAGTTCCACCCACTTTTATGGAGCTCTGATACCCTATTCCTGATAATATTTAATACTCCTCCTCCTCCCTTACTTAAAAGAAGCAACATGTACACATTTAAAATAGCACGTTTTGGTGATTTTTAACTAACTAATGATTTTTTTGCATGTGTAGCCCCAAGGCCTGAATCTATTAAGCCGTTGTATTGTTAAAGACTTTTTACACCGAAACACAATTAACAATAACTTAACTCTTTACAGTTCAGCATGTCTTGAAATAAAATGGTATCTGTATCTGTTTTTTATACAGGTTTGTTGAAATTTTGCTAAATTTCTTATTATCTTTCCACTGTACAGCATTTTGAAACCTTTATTGAACGTTGATAGCCAAAACATATGTGGTTTTATCTGCTACAGGATGAGAGACTTTTCAAAATGACAGATGCATGGACTGTATTTTGCATGTTTAAAAAGAAACAAAAGTCTAACATTTTTGCAGTTATCTATAATTCCTCCCTGCTGAAAATGGTCTCTCTACTGAAAAAGAGATTTGCTCAAGCAGAGGTGTTCTTCTTGAGGTGGCCTCGAGCTTTGGCGCTCTTCAGCCCACCTGAGCATCCTGTGAGGTTTGGATGCTTCTCAGTGGGCCTGCACGGGACCTGACACTGTGCATCTCCAACAAGTTCCCAGGTGATGCCAGCATAGCTGTCGGGTCACACCGGGAGCTCCGAGGCACTAGACCTTAGAGCACAGTGGTAGAGACCATCTGAAACAGGGAAGCTCTTAGTCTGCTTGCAAGTGGCACTTCCTCCTTTCCAGTAGCACCAAACGCCCTGCCTGTCTCAGAGGTGGGAATAAAAAGCAATGAGTCTGATTCCAGAAACTGTAGACTCTCAATCAGTCTCACTGCTTTATAGTCACACCTCTTCCTTCAAGAAGACTGGGGAGCACTTCTTCTGGCCAGGTGGTGCCCTCTTTGAGGGGTGCCATCAACACTGCATGGAGGGATCTGCTTTCACACCAGTTCTCAGAAATGATCCAAAACCTTCTTCATTAGAAGCACAATGAAAACTTGTCCACAGCACAAGGCCTTGCAGAACGGCTCACCGGAAGTCTGATTCCTGAAGTTGGTCTCTAAGGGTTTCATTTTGCCTTTTTTTTTTCTGAGAAAGGAAGTATCTAGCATCATCGTATTGGGTAGAGATGTTTTCCTTCGATGTACAGTAGCCAGCCTTGAATCAAAAGAATGAATGTTGTACTTGTATCATCGTCTCACAGACAAGAGGACAAGTGTTTTTCAAGTATAAAAAGGCACAAGTATTTTTGGTTCAAGAGCTGGGAGACAAATCACAAGGCCTGGTAGACCTGTGTGTGTGTGTGTGTTTGTAGGGAGGGAGGGTGGGTGTGAACAAGCAAATCAAATGCCTTGTCTCATTTCCAGAGTCATAATTCTAGATCCTAACTTTGCAAATACATGTCAGCCAAATGCACAACATTTTGGGAATGATGGATAAAATGTATGACTGGGGGAAAATCATAAATATTTAAACTGTATTGTTTTATGAATAAATTGGGTACTTACAGAATTTTTTTTTCTGAGTCATGGTCTTATTTCTCTCTTCAATTTAATTTTCTGACAGTGATTTATTTCATGTATATGACCTAGCCTCAGATTTTGGACTAGCTTTGTCACTGTCTCATCTAAATGAAATGATCATTGCTTTTAAAAAATAAGGAATTTAAAGATTTTGTCCCATTACTGCAGAAGAGAGGGAGCTCTGGTGGCCAGCGTTAAGGAGTTGTGCTGGCAATCTGAAGGTATGATGTTCTAATCCACCGGCTGATCCTTGGGAGAAGGATGGTCAGTCTCCTGTGCAATTAACTGCCTCTGAAAAGCCATGGACAGCTAGCTGTAGGCTGCCTCCAACCTGCCAGTACACAACAACAGCACAAGAGAGCACTAACGGCAACCTTAGGTACAACAGCTCTGAACCCTGCTGTTGTGCAAAGGGTCACTATGAGTCACAGGCAACTCGACAGCACATAATAACAACCGCCTTCAGTTCTGCAGAGAAATTGTATGACTCACATAATTATCTAGGCTTTCTTTTGCTCTGGAGTGCAAGTGTGGAAGCCCTGAACTCCGTCCCCGTGTGGCTTTTCCCCCACCGAGCTTCAGTCCATCAGACGCCACCTCACCTCATTGGTGCTGAGCAGGAAGGAACCCCTCGCTGACCCGCAGCTGGGTTTCCAAGGCTGTAAATTGCACAGAAGGAAACTGCTCCTCTTTCTCCCAAAAAGCTGCTGGTGAATTCACACAGCCTGCCGGTGAGCATGGTAACTCCCTACCGGCTGGCCTCCCGCTGGCCTCCCGGGGCTCAGTCAATAGATAGTAAGAACCCTTACAATGATTGAAGACCCCGGAGAGATTTGACTCCTGAACTTTATAACAAGCAATGTCTGCTGTGCTAAAAATTGAAACTGAGATGTTTGATATACTCATGATTCTATTTTTAAAACCATAGTGATGAACCAACTGCATCCTAACGTAATTTTTCTTGATAAAACGAAATTTCCCCAAACAATAAATAGCATAATATGAGCAGCCTCTTTGTTTGTTTTTTTACATTTCTGGAAATCTCTAATATTTTGCTTCATAAAAGGCAGCTATTTTTTCACTGCTCAACTGTCTTTCCACTCACATCTGTTGTGAAATGATGTTTTGGGTGAAGTAGCTGGAATACATGAAAATGTTCATGTGAGTGTAGAGTTGAAAAGGGAGAAGCATTTTTATTCTTTTTCTGACACCAAAACTCAACAAATAGTATGTTCCTCCTCGCTGCTGTCGAGGTGTTTTGACTCACAGAAAGGCCGCCTCAGGCTTCTGAGGCTGTGGATTCCCCAGGACGCTGCCCGCCTTCCCCCGCAGCTGCCGGTGGCTTCAAACCTCTGGCCTTCGTTAGCAGCCTGATAGGTTAGGCGTGATACCATTTCTTTCTTAATAGTTGCTGTGCGGAATGTGGAATAGTATCGGTAAGTCTTTCCTTGTGTTTTTCAACGGTTTTTGTGACCCATACATTGATGTATTGCTTACGTGGAAAATATTGCTTTACTTGGTTATTCATGTCTCCCAACCGTCCACATATTTTATTTTACAGTTTAAAAAGACTACGTGCTAGATGGCTTTAAACCATCACTGTTGATTGACCTCTTTGAAGTCTTTAGGCGTTGAGAACGTGTCAGGCAGGGATACTCCAAAATTCCAGTGTAGGAAACTCAGCTTTTTCACGGACAACAATAACTGTCAGTTGTTTTTCTTGAAGTGACAGCATCACTTTATTCATTTTCAAGAAAACATCTCCCAGCCGCTCAAGTCTGAATAACCACGGTTTATCTGTCAGTCTTTCTTATTCTTCAGTAAAAACAAGTCACATGGAAAAGGAAGTGCGTTTTCGCAGCTCACGGCTGTGCTGCATCGACGCAGCGTCTCGGGCTGGCGTGTTATGGGAGTGCCTTCGGGTACTTTGTCAGGATGTGTGATCAAAGGTTGAATTAATAAAATTGACATTTCGTTCTGCCTCATCAAGGGAATTCTAAAGTGAAATTGCATGTGCATCGCTGAGAATATTTAACCCATTCGCCACAGAACCCTCTCAGCTCCTGACGGTCCCCCCATGTATCAGAGAACTGAGCTGCTTCGTGTTTCAGGGACTGATTCCTCGGGGAGATAACCAAGCCTTCCTTCAGAGGGGCCTGGAGGACACCAAGCTCCAGCCTTCCAGTCCACAGGGGTCATGTTAACTGCACCAGCCAAGGGCCCTGCTGCAGAAGCTTAGCCGGGACGGGCACAGTGGTCACTCACAGCCCAGTGCCACTGCCTGGCAGTGCCCACGGCTCCAGCAGCCCTCCACACCTTTACTGCTGCACTGCAAACACCAGTGCAGTGAAAAAAGAAATAACACCTGGGTATGATCATGAAACTTGTTTTTACCTCAAAGTAACAGCCCTGGAGTCGTTCGTGACTCAAAGTGCCCTCCACTGGGCTTCCAGAGGCTGAAATCACAATGGGAAGACTTCCCGCCTTTCCACTGAGGCACCGGCTTCAGGCAGCCACACACACATGACCTCTGGGTCAGCGGTGATGCTAACAAAGGGTTCTGCTGCCACAGCTCCCTTCATACCTCAAAGGACCCCTAAAGTGGTCTCAGGGACCTTTGGGGACCCCACTTGGAAAACTGATGACTCTAGATTACTTGACAAATGGTGTATTCATTTACCATTCTGTGTAACAAATGATCACAAACTGAGTGACTTAAATAAGATACATTCATTAGAAGACTCCACTCTCCTAAGAAGCACAGGGGCCCAGGACAGTTTCTGTCCATTGGCTCCCATTTCACCAAAGCTCAGGTGAACACAAAGGTTTCCAAGCAAACACTAGTAAGTGGAAAACAACCCGAGAACCCTTCAGTGACAAGAGTGCGTGACAAGCATCTCAAAGTTTATGAAACGAAAATCTGTAACACGGATGTCCCCAGGATTTCCCCAGCCTTCCAGAGAAGACCCTGGCTATTGCTGTTGTTAAGTGCTGTCAAGTCATAGATGACTCATAGCGGCCCTATGAACAAAAGACCTGAACACTTGTATAACTTTCATGATTTCTCCACATTTATAGAGTTTCTGGAGGCAAGCTATTTTGGAAGTGGATGCCACTCCTGCTTCCAAGCTTGTTTTAATTGGGGAGCTCCACCAAACACTGTCCAACATGGGCGACCATTATCACATTTGACACAGCAGTGTCACAGTGTTCAACATCACAGCCACCACGAGTTACCTCTGTACAGCAAGTGGACAGACCAGTGTTATACCACCTAGAAGAATGTTTGACCAAAAACAATTAAAACCAGGCCTGAGGGCCGCAGATTAAAATCACCCACCTTTGGCTTGGTAGCATAACTTTCTACCCACAAGGCCCACAGAGCTCTCTCTATGTTGGTGGTGGTGCTGTTAAGTGCCGTCAAGTCGTAGATGACTCATAGCAACCCTATACACTTGTGTAACTTTCATCATTTCTCCAAGTTCACAGAGTTTCCGGAGGCAAGCTATTTCAGAAGTGGATGCCACTCCTGCTTCCTGCAAGTTTGGAAGACCCTGGCTGCGTGATGCAAATGTCTGGTACTTAGATGGGGTGGGACACAGCCATTGGAGTGCACTAAACACCTCTGGGTCATTCCGCTTACAGTGCCAACCCAGACGCCTTGTGGATTTGACCTCAGTTAAAATCCTATCGGCATGCAGCTCCAGTGGCCTGGTCCATAGGGGGCTGCAGTGCTAAACCAAATGCACACCTCTCTGGCAGTTCAAATCCAACAGCTTCTCTGCAGACAAAACGGGGAAATCTCTTCTCAAGCCATTTAAAGCCTCAGAATTCCAATGAGGGGTCAATTATGAGCTGGTTCTGACCCACCAGCAATGAGTATGCACAGATACATGTTGTTGTGTTGTGCTTGTTGTGTGTTGTGTTGTTGTTGTTGTTGTGTGCCGTCAAGTTGGAACCAACACACAGCTGACCCTCCAGTGGATTTTCAGAGGCTGTACATCTGTCTACCTGTAGAAGACTGTCCATCTTTCTCCTGAGGAACAGCTGATGGCTTCACACCGCTCACCTGTGGGTTGGCAATGCAACTCCTTACCCACAAGGCCCCCGGAGCTCCTCCCATAAAGGTAATAGTCTTGGAAATCTATGAAGCAGTGGTCTCCCACCTATGTAGTCACTGTGGGTCAGCTTCAACTTCCTGGCACGCAACAAGAATTTTTAAAACACCAAGTTTCCTAAATTATTTCTAGAATTGTGCATTCACCAACAGTAATACACATTTATTCTCACAGTCTCACCCCCATGGCTTCCGAAGTGTCAGAATGTGGTCGAGCATCCTTCATAGTCTCATTGCCCAGGACCTTCTGACTTCTCCATTTACAGAGTGCTGCAAACAAACCCTGGGATTTGTGACTATCCTTTGGGCACGATCTTTGGGCGTCTTTAGGATGTAGGGCATGATTCTGATGTTTCCCAAGAACACCAAGGTTTTGTATGCATTTCCCGTTTGATTAGACTGCAGTGCTTTCTAATTTTAAACCCCCAGTGTGGGCTTTCAGAAGAACAGCAGGCTGCAGTTCTATTCCTGTCTGTGTTTGTGACTCCTGAGAAGATAACAGGGTCCTGAAACTGCAACCTTGTTGATGGAACAAAAATGCTTTTCCCCAGAAAGTAAATATGGCTTCAAGCTGTAACATTAGGATTCATTTCTCATCTCATCAAGGAGTTTCTGAGGGCAAAACAGGTTCAAGTACACTCTGGTTAATTTTAGTATGCAGCAACTTACTTGTCTTCCCAGCTTTGCATTTTATGCAACTATATGCTTCATTGTGGTTGTCAAGTGCTGTCAAGTCAACTGCAGCTCATAGCTCCCCCATGGACAGCAGGCCTGACCCTTGCCCTGCCCGGCACCATCTTCACTGTCTCTGCGAGGCCGGAGCCCACTGTCACTGTCAGTCCATCTTGGGTTCATTATGTATTCATTAGCTTTCATTTTCATAAACCTGAAAGTAGAACCTGGACAGACACTGTCTCCCGTTGTGACGCTAACCTGCTCTTCAAGGTGAGGCCTCTAAGACCAAAATTTATTTCACAGGTGATTAAAAGATTCGATACGTTTCAAAGGGAAGACCATTTCTTCCCTCCTACATATTGAGTGATTTTTCCCCTCCAAGTAACATAAAAATGCCAAGCAGCACCTCTTGCATTCATTAACAGACCAAAGGCAAATCCTTGGCAACACTAGGATCCACTGGGATTGCAATCCCTGCATCATGGCAAGCCATCAGAGAACCAAATGTCAGGCCCAGGTGGACCAGAGCGAAGGGTATTAAAAAGGAGTGCCCACGGGAACTAAACTAGCCGAGGAAATAATTTCATCATCAAAATGAATTCATTTGAAGTTTAATGTGAGGCAAGTGAATTGAAGAGAACTAAAAATATGATTCTATTTAGCTGCAACACAAAGACTGTCATCGTATCTGTCTACGTCTCTTTGGTTAATATAGCCTTAGGATCTGAAAGAGCTTAGCTGGCTGTCATTCTCCAAGTCCCTCCTTCTTCCCAGGAGGTGTGTACGTCTATCCTCCCAAGGATCAAGTTAGAACTTCGTAATGAAGGTAGCACTGTGGCGGTTACACACAAGAGTTTTGGGGCTAGGGGAAGTGGTGCCCCAGAGGAAGTCGATGGAGCTGCTTTCTCCGACCCGTGGAGGGCCCCTCTGTCAAGTGGAGATGATACCTATTTCTTTCTCTGCTTGTGAGGATTGAAGCTCAGATCTGTAAAGCTTGTAACTCAACATACACCACTGAATACATCCTTCTATGTGCACAACGTTCACTCCATCCTTTTCTGTGTTGTGCTTTTTGCCCCCATCAACATAAACCCACTTCCCTCGTAGTTTTCTCTCCGATATTTTGAGTTGTTGCTTTCAGTTTGATCCCATATGGGTCGATCTTACAAAACCACAATGCTCAAGGCAAACATTCTGTGAATGTGTGTGAGGGAGAGAGAGGGAAAGAGACAGAGATTTGAATACATGTTTAAACAGCATACTGGTTTTCCATTCAACCTGTCCTTGTTACAGACTGTTGAGTAGGAAACAAGTCGTGCCTGACCCTCCAGCAGGTTTTCAGAAGCAGCAAACGGCACAGGAAGAGACTGCCTATCTTCTGCTCATTAAGCAGCTGCTGGATTCTAAGTGCGTGCCTTTGGATGGTGACGTGATCCTTACCACAACTCAACGATACACCCCCCGCAGCAAAGCCACCAGAGCTCCTTAACCGTTACACACATCTTGATTTATAACATTCATTACAATGCCAGCACGGCAAACATTCTTTGCTAGTTAAGCTAAACTATGACGTGGTTTTTTGTGTGTTTGGGTTTTTTTTTGTTCTAATATAGCAAAGTTTTATTTGGTTCCATTACATTAATGAATTATAATAATCCTGAAGGAGTATCATATTCACAGTGGGCATTTGACATAAGAAGATACAATTTTTAAAATTTTATTTTATTAATTTTAATGAACATTTACAGAGATTTTGGATTTCCATTCATTCATTGTTGCACTTTTTTCTCTATCCTCCCCCCATTCCCCAGTTCGCTCCTCTCTTTGAAAAGCAAAAGATAAACTCTTTCATTGGTATACAATCCCCCAGCCCTGAATGCACTCCACTATGCAACCTTAATTCTGGATTCCTGTGATAACCGTAATACCCTATCATATATATCGCTTTCAAACTGTTCTTTCCCTCATCTGTTTCAATGCAGTATACATAATTTATTCCATCTTTCTCAGTCTCCCCCCAACCCTGATGTCAGTCCAGTTCTACAACAGTGGCACTATGCAGTATTTGTCTTATTGTGACTGAGATATTTCACTCAGCATAGTGTCCTCCAGGGTCACTCATTTTGAATAATATTGCATTAGTTCCTTGTTTTCCAATGCAGTGTAGTATTCCATTGTGTGAATATACCACAGCTTCTCTATCCATTTGTTTGTTAATGAGCCCTTAGGTTGTTTCCAACTCCTTGCTGTTGTAAACAAAGCCGTGATAAACATGAGTGTGCATATATCTGCTTGGATGGTGGTTATGGTCTCTTTAGGGTATATTCTCAGTAGTGGAATTGCTGGGTCAAATGGTATCTCTATTTGCAACTTTTTGAGAAAGCGCCACACCACTTTCCACAGTGATTGGACCATTTTACACTCCCACCAACAGTGAATAAGGGTTCCAGTTTCTCCACAATCTCACCAGCATTTATTGTTTGCTGCTTTTTTAAATTTTGCTATTCTGATGGGGGTGAGATGATATCTCATAGTTGTTTTGATTTGCATCTCTCTTAGTGCTAGGAATTTTGACCATTTCTTCATGTGCTTGTTGGCCATCTGAATATCTTCTTTAGTGAAGTGTCTGTTCATATCCTGTGCCCATTTTCCAATTGGATTATTTACCTTTATTTGGTTTTAAAACAAAGTACTCAGGGGACATTTTTGGAAGGTCATGCTGCTGACCTAAATGCCACTGGTTCGAATCCACCAGCAGCTCCGTAGGAGAAAGACAGTCTCCTCCCCTGCTCTTTACAGCCTCTGAAACCCTGCTGGAGGGTCAGGTGGAGAAGAGCGCTGAATATCCCCTGGACGGCAGGAAGAACAAACAGGTATGTCTGGGGCGAGGTGCAGCCAGAGGGCTCCTGGGAGGCAAAGATGGCGAAGCATCGTTTTTCATACTTTGAACTTGTAGCTCGGTGAGGTGATCCCTTAGAGAGGGACATCATGATTGTAAAGTTGGAGAGTCAGCGAAGGAGAGGAAGACCCCAAAAGAGATGGATTGACAGTGACTTCAGCAATGGGCTCTGGGTGTGTCAGAGACAATGAGGACGGCACAGTGTAGGATGGGGTCAGTCAATCGTTCACAGAATCACTAGGAGTCATCCTCAATAGCACCAAACAACAACAACCATCCCCTAGGGAGCTCTGGGAGCTAAGTGTAAGCGGTTGTGCTGCCAACACAAAGGTATGCGGTTCAAATTCACTAACTGCTCCAAGAGAGAAAGCCGGGCAGTCTCCCCCTTTCATGTTAGTCTCTGCAAACCTGCTGATGAGGGCCAGCTCTGAGCTGGTTCTCACTCACAGCACGGAGCAGCAACTACAAACCCACTTCCTCAAGCAGCTCCAGCAGCATCTCTGGAGGGCGCGGCGCAGCTGAGCCCAGGCTCAGGCGGCACCTCGCTGGGGGTTCAAGCCCAGCCACAGTTCCCGGGGAGGAGGAAGGGAAACCCTCTGTGTGACTTCCAGCCTCTGAAAACCCACTGGAGAGCCGAGCAGCAGGGAGTTCCGACCCAACAGCAGTGAGAGAGACAGTATGCTTTGCTGTCCTTCAGGTAACGGCTCACTGCATTTTTTAATTTCAGGATTTGGGATAAAAGCATTTAGACCTGCATGCATGAGATCGAGGAGAGATGAAGATCAGATTTCTCCCAAGTTTGGGGACATGAGGAAGAAACAGAACAAGATGCCCTTTAAATGTGTGGGACAGATAGGGGAGAATAGCTCAATTTCCCAGAGGCTGGCTTCCCCGGCCTTCTGCAAAAGGCCACCTGCATCACAGGCAGCAAAGAATGCCTTGTGACCAACATCTTTCTATGCTTGCGAACCACCAGTGGCCCAGAGCTGGGACCTTACTCCGTGCCGAGGGGAAAGGGGCTGAGTCTAGGAAACAAAGTCTATTTCCCTGAGAATCCATTCATAATGAAATTTCTCTTTGAAATTTCTCTTTCTGCCCAAGTATGTCCCAAACTCCCGTCTGGGGGAGGACCTGCTCCTTCAGAATGCCATTTTACATCTAGACATTTTCAATCCAGTTGATATTTCACTTGAAAGATCATTGCCCTCCCCCCTCCTTGCTGGCCGTCATTTAAACAAGGAGACAGTTCATAAATAACTTCTTGTTTCAGTCTTCCAAAACAGCAAACCCGAGGGCTCAGTCCCCCGCGGGGTGGAAAACACTGGAATAAGAAGTAGAAGACCTCGATTCCAAGGCAAGTTTGATTAGGTCTGTGGCTTTACTGGGGTTTGTTGTTACGTTAGGAGCCGTCAGGTTATCCTGTGAGCACAGCCTGGAGCCCCGCCTTCTCCTGCACCACCACCTTGTGGTCACCACGCTCTGGTCCACTGTTTGATTCATCTTGTTGAGGATCCTCCGCTCTGTCGCTGACCCTCCAGCTCTCCCAGCATGAAGGCAAGGACGGGTCCCTTTTAACAACCTGCCCAAAGCATGTGAGACAGTTTCCCCACCCTTGCCTCTGATTAGCACACTGGTGGCACTCCCTCCATGGCAGGCTTGTTTGTTCTGTCATCTGTATTCACTGTTGAACTTTCAGTTGTATCACAAGTAGTTAAAAAGCCCAAGGCTTAAATCTAAGGTGCAGCTTGGTCTTCCCACTGGCATCCTTGCTCCTTAGAATTGACGAGAGTCCCTGGACAGCAAATTTCCACATTCAACACAATTTTTTCAACACAATTTCCACAATCCAATTTATTGACAGCTACTTCCAAAGGTGTTGATCGTGTGTTAAAGTAAAATTAAATCATTGGCAACTCCAGTCTTTTCTCCAATCTATGATAACACTGCCTATTACTCCAGTGGCAAGGACTTCTGTTTTTTTGCTGTTGAGATGTAATCCAAACTGGAATCTTTGATCCTCTGCAGAAGTGCTTCAAGTCTTCCTCACTTTCCGCAAACAAGGTTGTGTCATCTGTGTAACCAGGTTGTTGACGTGTGTTCTCTTCCAGTTCTGAGGCCACATTCTTTTTCATACAGTCCTAGAATGTTATCAGTACAAGCTCTTACATGTACTATGTCTAGGAAGCACTAAGAAAATATAGGGAAAATACAAGCAAAAGGAAAGAAAGGAACAAAAAGGCTGTCTACAACAAACTGACAAGACACACAAGTCTTTTCTAGACTTTATTTCATTTCTTTTGTGCTGTCGCCCCTCTGTGAAGGAGGCCTACTCCACCACAGTTTAGAGACAAGATAACTGTCTATAAGGTAATATGTATATTGATCTTGTATCCTCTCACTCTTTTAAATTGTTCTAATAGGTCTAACTAACATGGTGAAGTTCTTTCAGTCTTTGGGATTTTCTATGTACATTATCATGTCATTTGCATAGATTGTCAGTTTCACCATTTCTTTACCTTTAGGATGCCTCTTTTTGCCTTCTCTTGCCTTACCGAGATGGCTAGAACTTACCATATTGAATAGGAGTGGTGATAGTGGGCAGGCTTGCCTGGGGCCCTGATCTCAAAGGAATGTTTTTAGTCTCTCCATTGAGAATGATGTTGGCTCTTGGCTTTGCACATGCCTTTTTCACTATGTTGAGGAGATTCTCTATCACTATTATTTTGCTGTTTAATTAGGAAAAGGTGTTGGATTTTGAGGAAGGCTTTTTACACATCATTTGACAGGATCAAGTGGTTTTGTTCTTTGCTTTGTTAATAGGATGGGTTGTTTCTATTATGTTGAAGCAGCCCTGGGTCCCTTGATGGTCCCTACATGGCATCTCTCTTTCCCCATTTGTCTATACTTCTTTTTCTATCTTGAAAGTCATTGGGTTTAAGACAGGCCATAGTGCACAACATAATGGCTCCCAACCAGAAGGTCAACAGCTGGAATTCACCGGCCACGTGGAGAGGAGAAGATGAACCTCCCCAGTAAAGACTTAGAGCCTTGGACACCGATGCGCGGTCACTGCACATGGGAGCCAACTGGGCAGTAGTTGGCCTGCTTCTGAGGTTTTTCTTTTTAACACTGCTCAGGCCTTGTTAACACAACAAATAGAACACCACTCCAGACTGAATTCTATGTGCACATTCTGGGGTTAGGCTTAGAAAACATATTTGGGAGCACAAGTCATTCCATAACAGGAAGTGTGAGAACGCAAGATTTTCAGAAGAAAGAAACCCTCAGACTCTTTGACCCACGTGTTAAACTCTCTCCAAGCATCACTATTTATCCTGCTGAGAGACCAGCGGGACTTTAGTAGAAAATAGAAAAGAGATTAGATGAAGCCCGCGATTGCAGCCACAGATGGCCCAGTCTATTTGCAGGTAATTTCTGTAGCAGTGACCAGCAGGCCCCGGGCCTTAAAGCCACGGGAGGGACACTGCCTTTAGCAGGATGTGTGTTCTGTAGCACTTTGGGCCCTTGGATGGAATTTCCCTCCTTAAAAAGCCGTTTTGCTCCATTTTGAAATAAAGTAGGAGTGAAAGCCATGCCCCATGATGCCTCATGGTTAATGAAATTGCAAAGGCATTTCTGCCGGGGCATAAAAGATTATTTTAAGCATCGTCTCCTGGGTGCCTTGGTTACTAAGGGGATCCTGTCTCTGCTCAGCACACAGACAGGCAAGTTGCCATGGTGATGCCGCTGTGCGTGGCTGGAGCCTGCACAGCACAGATTGGAGGACCGCTGGCCCTGCAAGACACCAAGCAGCCCAGCAGTAGCCTCTGTCCCTTTACCCCCTCTCATCCTTTCTCCAGATCCAGGGCAGTGGCCCAGTCCTGTTCACTGACCACAGGCAGAGTCCCCTGTGTCCTAGGCTAGTCACGTAGGCCATGAAGTCACCAAGTCTGCCTGAGCACATGCAGCTCTTCAGTGCCAGCCTTGGTGTCTATTTGAAGAGCAAAAACACTAGATATTTACTCAGAAGTTATGCTGGTGCATCTGGAATGAGTCTTCTTTCTCTCCTGTTAAGGAACAAGGCATAAGTGGAAACTTTTTCACAAGATAAATCTGCCAAAAGTTGTTGCCAAGAGGTCAATGCCTGCCGCTGCTTTGATGTTGTTCTAGTCATTCACATGGACATTTAACGGATGATACTATCTGTCCACAGATGGTTGTGACCATGCCACCGCTGCTCCTGCTCTCCTCACTGTCACCCTGTCACGTTTCGGGTCCCTGCCCCGTGAGTCTGAGCGAGCTTGAGATGGAGCTGAAGTACTACAGTGTGACATCTAAGGCTAGATCATAAAATATAACGCCGTGTATATGTGGTTCTCTTCC
Organism: Elephantulus edwardii; assembly: GCF_000299155.1. Classification (NCBI taxonomy): domain Eukaryota; kingdom Metazoa; phylum Chordata; class Mammalia; order Macroscelidea; family Macroscelididae; genus Elephantulus; species Elephantulus edwardii. Next base: position 614,108 of record NW_006399777.1, read on the forward strand.
GATTTGTCCTGTTGAAAATCAACCACGTCGTGAGGAAAGGCAAGCACCCACGTGAAGGAGTTACAGATAAGCATCTCGGGTGGCAGTCCTATGGCATTAACTGTAGACATGGAGTGAATGAGATGTTAGGGTACTTCCTCTCTCAGCTGACATCCCTCCCAGTCTTAGGGAGGGCTCCCAGCTGAGGTCTCGGGCTTCATGAAGCAGAGATAAGCCAAGGTAGCAGCAGTCAAGAAATCAGAAGACTTGGTGCATTGGGGGAAATCTGCTGTCAAGGATCTCTTCAAAGTGCTAAAGAGTAACGATGTCAGTTTTAGGATTAAGGAGCAACTGAGCCAAGCTAAGCTGGACAATGAACGAGAAGGATAATAGAAGACCTGATGTCTTTGAATCGTGGTGTTGGAGAAGAGTATTGAATATCCATGGACTGCCAAGAGGAAAAAAGAAAGTCTGCTTTAGAGGAAGTGTAACCAGGGTCCTTCTTAGAGTTAAGGATGGTGACGTTTCATCTCACATACTTTGAGTATGTTGTCAGGAAGGGTCAGTCCTTGGCAAAAGATATTATGCTGGGAAAAGTAGAAGGTCAACCAAAGAGAAGTAGAATCTTAACGAGATAGATTGACACAGTGACTGTAACAATGAACCCAAGCACATCAGAGACAAGGAGATTGGGGCAAGAGAGGGCGAGATTCAGCTTTGCTGTTCACAGGGTCACTAGGAGTTGTGGTTGACTTGACAGCAACTAGTGTGGTCTTTTTTAATTGCTGAAGAGAATTTTTTTTTTGGCACCAGAAACAATTAAATGGTAGTTGCTTCATATCACCAAGTTTGAAGTGGTTTTGTTACCATGTGTCTTCATCATGATAGATGGAGAAAGGATTGAAATAATGATTTCATCTTCCTTGAATTCACAATAAATACCCTTGGTACAACATAGGGAACGGTCTGCTGTCAGAGACCTCGCCGAAGTTCTAAGAATCAGCAATGTCAGTTTAGAGATTAAGATGCACTTGATCCCATCCATGGTCTTTCCAGTTACTTTCCCTGCATCTGAAAGTTGGACCACGAATAAGGATAGTAAAAGGAAAACCTATGCCTTTCAGTTGTGGTGTTGTAGAAGAGCACTGAGCGTCACATGGGCTGTCAAAACAACAAAAAATATGTTTCAGGAAAAGTACAAACAGGGTGCTCCTTGGAGGTAAGGGTCATGAAATGTACATATTTTGTAAGTGTGATGTTAAGAAAAAAAAAAAGAGTTTCTTGTTCAAAATGGCTTTCCTAGTCACCGAGTTTGACTTTGCCATGTGTCCGGTGGGAATATGTGAACAGGGTGTTCTAGCCTCTCTCTCCACGAGGGCACCGGCTAGTCTCCCCACTCTATTGAGATGCAGCAGCAGATCTGGAGAATGGTACCACCAGTAAAGATGCAGTTCACTCCTCCTGGGGCCAGAGATTCCTCGGCCAATCAGACCTACAGCAGCAGCAGCCATGACTGAAGCTGAGATCCAGAGACCCAACATGAGATGGAGGTGACCTTGAGAATGCTACCCCATGGAACAGAGCTAAGAGCCTTTGCCCAATTTTTCTGGAAGACGAGGGGAGAAAGCTGTAATAATACTGGCCTAAGTAAGTGAGGCTGAAGGTTGAGGTGCCTGTGAGCACATTCTAGAAGCTGTACTGAGTGACTGTATCTTGCTGCTAACCTGAATTCTACCCTCTTGACTTCCCTACAAAGGTCCTCTGTGGTCTGTGAGGTATCACAATGGCTTTCAGACCCAGCAGAGCAGAAAAATTGCTGTTGGGATGAGTAGAAAGAGGTGTGGGAGTGTGGGGGCATGTCTGACCTCATGGGAATTGATTTGTGATATAGATGTGCTTCAGGGGGACAGTTCCCTTTTGTGGATTTGGTAAAGGTCAGATATCGATGTCCCCAGGTGTAAGTCTCACACATAAAGTGTCATGCATTTGGGGCATGTTGTTAGGAGGGCCAATCCTTGGAAAAAGACTTCATACTTGCTAAGGTGGAGGGTCAGTGAGAAAAAGACCCTCAACAAGATGGATTGACACAGTGACTGTAACAATGGGCTCAAGTGTATCAGAGACGATGAGGATGGCACAGGACAAGGGTCAGATCCTATTCATAGGGTCACCATGGGTTGTGGTTGACTTGGTGGTACCTAACAACAGAGCTGACAGGCATGGCAGGTGGAGAGACGACTGAGATTTTCAAGGATTGTCAAGGATTTCATTATACATGGGTCCCCACACAATACAATAGAGCAGCAGTCAATAAAACCAAAAGATGTCAAGGACCTCTCGAAAGTGTTAAGAGCAACGATGCTAGTTTAAAGACCAAGGTTCACCTGATCCAAGCCATGGTTTGTTCAATCGCTTCTTATGTACCTAAAAGTTGGATAATGAACATGAAGACTGGAGAAGAATTGATGCCTTTGAAATGTGGTGTCAGGAAAAAAAAATGCTGAATATACCATGCTCTGCTAGAAGAATAAACAACTCTTTCTTAGAAGAAGTGCAAACACAGTGCTTCTTGGACGTGAGGATGGTGACATCCCATCTCATGTACGTTGGTCATGTTGTCAGGAGTGGTCAGTCCTTGGGAGGCAGAGGATCAACAAAGGAGATGAAAGCCCTCGAAGGGAGGCTGGCACAGTGACTGAAGTGATGGCTTTGAGCATGGGGGAATAATGAGGATAGTGGAAGATGGGCCACATTGACGGTCTGCTATTCATAGTGTCACTATGCCTCAAAGGCACATCACGACAGCAGTGCTAAAAGAGATTGTGGAGATCATCTTTGCTTCAAGAAGCAACTGATGCCCTAGTGAACCAATGCGGTGTTGGGGTCCCAATTCCAGAGGTCTCCCATGGACAACACTAGAAATTATGTGAAAGTGTAGCTCAGGGCTCAAATCCCTTGACGGAGCTGGAGCAGATCCCTTGAGAAGGGACCCTGCCTTGTCAATCAGCAGTGTACTGATGGGGCTGAATCCAGTCTGATAAAGTCATAAAGCTCCTGGCTGGCAATTGGGAGATAAGTGACTTGTGACAGCAGATAAGTGACTTCTTGCCCTGATTCAATTCCGCAGTGGTGCCAGCGAGGGTTTCATTGACTCAAAGTCCCAATTCTGGGCCAGGAGAGATTGGCCACCAGGGACAGAAGCTGAGCTGGAATGCTGCTTCCCAACACTCACAGCTCTCTGTACACGATGTTTGCCAGCTATTCTCTCTGGCCCTCCCAGAGCACCACGGCCATTGTAGTCACAGATTTGTCTTAGGGAACCAGAGAAGCACGAGAGCTGAGCATGGGAGCTGGCCACACGGCTGGGATTTCAATATCTCTGGGTGACCTTGTTTAAATTATATAATCTCTCTGTAGACCGACACAGTGATTGCAACGACGGCTTAAGCACCACGGAGATTGTGAAGACGGCACAGGATCAAGCAAGTCCCTTTCTGCTGTACATATAGCAGCTATGAGACAGAGCCAGTCCATTGGCCCCAAATGACAATAATCCCTCTGTACTTGTTTTCTCAGCTGTAAAATGAATAGAATTAGAGCAGTATCACATGGGTTTGCTATAAAGATTAAGTGAAAGACCATACCAGGATAGTGAATCCTGTTAGTGGCCACAACTGTAGGATTTATAACAATCAGAACAAGTTTGCTGACAGACCACACCCCAAAACCAAGCACACAGCTACAGATGCGGAGCCAGTCTACAGATGACTAGCGGTTCCGCCTGCTTACTGACCGCTATTTTGGAACCAAAACCATCCCTAGCATTGCTTTGAGTTTTTTCCTGCTGCCTGAAAAACAAATTCTTGAGATACCCGTTGCTGAGCTTCCCTGGCTTCTTAATGGCACACAATTTAAAATAAGTGTTTCTTCAGCACAACCCTAAAATCACCCAGGCAAATCCTAGAACAAGCTCCCTTAACTTACACTTAAGTAAAACTTGTCAAGACTATGCTTTCCTGCTGCAGGAAATTAAATAAACCACATTTTGTTTGAATTCAGATGTACTCCTGGTGGTCTTGGAGTGGTGGCCTTCCACCATAGTGCACAAATAAGTGCTAGTACTGGTGGCCATAGTCAAATCTCCTTTCCCCAAGCTTCTGGCATGTACCACACCCCAGGATATGCTTGTTCAATAAGGGTCATTCTTAAGCATGGCTAGGATGAAGCAATGTAGTATTTTCCTTCAAGATCCAAAGTGGCCAAAAACCAACTCAAGGTGGATCATGGACCTAGGACTAAAACCAAGGACTATAAAATTCATTACAGAAAAGCTAGGAACAACACTAGAAGTCCTAAT
>NW_006399777.1:619983-622324 GCF_000299155.1 Elephantulus edwardii
AAAAAAAGATCCAAAGTGGTGTTGTAAGGTGGCCATGGTAACAGCAAGGACACCTAGCAGACAGAAAGCAAGCAAATTGCTCCTGTGCAATGCAGATCTCAAAACGAGGAGTGTGAAAAGGCTAAACTCTTGTTTTCATTGCAGAGTCTCCACACACACCCATTTGACAGATAAAAAATGGACTTTCAGAGTAGCAGAATGAGTGTCCAAGGTATATGCATTAGGCTAGGTGTATTAGCTCTCTAATGCTGGATCACAGCTTTCTCAAAACAGCATTAATTATATACTCTCTCTGGCAGTTGTGAGCAGCTTGGTTGTGCGATCTTTCACAAGTTGTAATGCTCTGGGGCTAGGGCGTCCACTCGTTCAGTACACCATTCATGTGATGGGCCAGTTGGATCTTGTCCCAGCGGACATCTCCATAGGACTGTCTGAATGTCTGTAGGTCATGGTAACTCACTCATTTGTTCATTGCAGTAGAGTAGGACCCAACCCAAAATTCACCCACCAGCAGGTTTTCAGAGGCTGCAAATTGCAAGGAAAGAGAGTGCTCATTTTCCTCCCATGGGGCAGCTGGTGGGCTCTTTCTACTGGCAGTACAATTCCTTCACATCAAACCACCAGGGCTCCTTGCATGGCCACTAGCCTTTCTCAAAACAGCAGTCACAAATGTCCTATGTAACCTACCCCAGGAAGTCACGTCATTGCTTTGACCACGGTCTTTTCTATCAGAGATCAAGTCTTCATCAATGAGAAAGAGAACTACACAAGGGCCTGAATACAGGACGCAAGGATCACCCGAACCATCTTCAATGCTGGCGGCCAAAGAACACATCTTAAGCATAAGTTTGTAAACTCCAGAACTCCTGCAGTGAAATGTACTGTGCTGTCTGTATTCAGATGATTCAAACTTTGACTTCGCACATCTGCTGTGATCCTAGCTGAGAGCCTAAATTTTTAGTGTGTTTTCTCCAATTTATAAAATAAAACTCAATTCCCCTCAGAACTGTTGTGATGAGCCAATATATAAGAGCATAAATTACTGCTTAGCACAAAGGCCTGTCACCTAGTGAGCTCTGTTGTTATTGTTGCTGTTATGTCCTATCAAGTTGTAACCAACCTATAGCTAACACGCCAGCAGGTTTTTAGAGGCAGTAAGTCGCCCAGGAGTTGACTGTCCATCTCCCCAACCCCATCCCCGCAGAACAGCTGGTGCATTTGAACCCTGTGCCTTTGGGTTGGCACTGCAGCTTCTTACCACTAGGCTGAGCACTCTTGGAAGTTAATTCCTTTCCCTTTATGGGGTGAAGTCTCCGTGTGGCCCCATTAATGGGTCAGACCTTTTCTCAGGCTCCTGGGGAGAGGACGAGCGCTCTACCCTCTCAACGCCCACTCCCTATGGTGCTGTTTCTATGTCAGGTGCTTTCCCGTCAACTACGGCTTATCACGACCTGTGAACAACAGACGTGAACCTCGCCTGCACCACCTTGGCCTTCTCTGGCATGCGCCAGCCCGCTGTTACAGTCACTGAGTCAGTCCTTCTTGTTGAGGGTCTCTCTTCCTCTGACCCTCCACCACGCCCAGCACGATGTCTTTTTCCAAGGACTGGTCCCTCCTGACAATGTTCCTAAAATACGGGAAGCCTCTGAGCAGCACCTTAGCTGCACTTCGGCCAAGACAGACGTGTTTGTGGTCTTGGCAGTCCATGGAATATCCAGTACTCTTCTTGGACACCACATTCAAAACGTCTTCTTCTTCTTCTTCTACCTCCCTTACTAACTGTCCAGCTTCCGGAAGCGCAGTAGTAATTGACAGGACCGAGTTTAGCGACGCACGGTCACAGGGCGGAACTCTAGTTCCGGGCCGCGTGTGCGGAGCGCATTCCGGGACGGACCGGAAGTGCCCGCCGGGTGTTCTTCCGGCCCCGAGGACCTTGCCGGGAAGCCGCGCGGAGCTTCCTGGGCCGCGGGCACGAGTCGCGCGTCGGGCCTGGAAGCGGAGCGGCGGGCGGCGGCACGGAGGCCTGAGTGACCCCGGCGCCGCCATGCCGAGCTGGACGCTGCTTGCCAGGGCCTGCACGCGGGTGTTGGGCCGCGGTGCGGGCCTGCTGAGCCCTGTGCCGGGCTCGGGGGACAGGTGAGCGCTGCCCAGTGCTCGGGGGACTGGTGGGTGTGGGGACAGGTGAGCGCTGCCCGGTGCTCGGGGGACTGGTGGGTGTGGGGACAGGTGAGCGCTGCCCGGTGCTCGGGGGACTGGTGGGTGTGGGGACAGGTGAGCACTAGGCCGTGCTCGGGGGACAGGTGAGCGCTGCCCGGTGCTCGGGGGACTGGGGGGTGTGGGG
>NW_006399777.1:624028-626030 GCF_000299155.1 Elephantulus edwardii
TCTGAAGAAAACATCCCGTTTATTAAGCAGTTGGTGTCTGATGAGTACCAAGCCCAGTTAGCAAGTAAACGGAACCCCCTGAAGGATGAGCCGTGGCCTATACATCCTTGGGAACCAGGTGCTTATTTTGAGTTTGACGAGGTTTTTGTCCTGTTGGGAGTATGGTGTATGATAACGCAAGGTTTAGTCTCTATTAATAATAAATTATTCACTAATTTATTATCTATTAATAACCTAAGGTTTATTGTCTATTATCTATTGTTTGTAGGGTCACTATGTGTCATAGTCGACTCAGTGGCACTTATCAATAACAATTATTGCGTGGCTGTGCATATTTAAAACTATGGGGAGATGGTTTAATAAATTTATCATCTCAAGAATTCTCTTTTTTTTGTAGTTTTGTGTCCTTTTAATAAACATATTTGCATAGTTCTATTACAATTTGGTAAAAATAAAAACAAATTACCTCATGCCAAGCGTGCCCAGCATTTGCACAATCAATCAATACTTTTAAAACTAGTTTTTAAGACACACAAAATAAAATTTTAAGGCAAAAAACAGCACTTTGCAACAATTTAATAATTTATTAAGGAATTTCATTCTTATGTCTTAAGTATATCTGCTGTGTTCTTGTATGATTTGCAAGCTTATTTTTAGTGCCCAGCAACTTGGACTGCTGTTTGGAAGGTCAGCCGTCTGAACCGGCCAGTGACTGGGAGAAAGATGAGCAGCTCCCTCCCCCAGTGGCCCACAGCTGTGGTGACCCAGGGGAGCGGCGCTCAGAGTCAGGAGTGACCTTCTGCCAGTGGGTTTATTTGGTTTCGGTTTTGGTACCGCATGTCTAATAGTAATAGAAAGTGTTTTGTAGATGCAAAGACAGTCACTTTGTATCCATGTTCCTCCTCCAGATTAAAAAGGCTCCGAGCTAGGTCAGGGGGAGGATGTGCAGTATGATCTGAATTGTACGCTGTGGGGCAGAAGTCTGACTGGGATGTCCCAGCACGGCACATTTGCCTCGCTTAATCCCGGCGTCAGCTTCATGGCTGGCGGCTTGTAATTCCACGTGAGGCTGGGTGTGAAAGGGCCCGCCTTGCTGAGCGTGTGGTCTCTGACTTGGGTTTACTGGGGGCGGTAGAGGGTGGTGCAGGGGAGGTGGGGTTCCGATCTGTTGTGCATAGAGTCGTGAGTCGTAAAGACTCAGCTACACCTGAGAACAGCAGTGACAGGTGAAGGGCGTGACGGCCAAAAGGCCTTGGCAGACCAACGTTATCGACCTGTGCAGCGACTTAGCATCAGGTGGAGGGGGACATGTTAGGCTTTCTCGTTGCTCCAGCAGACGCCTTCACATTTGAGAGGCGGATGTTCTGCAATGAACGTGAATTGCTCCTGGAAAGGGATAATAATGCCTTTAGCTGCTCTCTTCCTGTTTTCAAATTAATATTGTTTTTGTTGTTGTGACCGTCAAGTCAAACTGATCCATAGCTGACCTGGCCAATTCAGAGTTGACCCTCTGAGGTTTTCAGAGGCAGTAAGTTGCATGGGTGGAGATTGCCCATCCTTGTCCCGCTGACCATCTGGTGGATTCAAACCGCATGCCATCAGGATTATAGGGCAGCTTCTTACCACTAGGCCACCAGAGCTCCTGAACGTGAATGTAGCAGTGCGTTTATTGTTTACATCTCTCTTAGAGTTCCTCATGTTCTAGACTTGCTGGCCACCGTGCATTAGGTCAGGCACGGGTCAAGGCACGTAAGTCATCTGAATGGTGGCTCACTCCATGTAAGCCACCATTCTTCTGGTCTACCAGTTGCTTGTACTAAAATGGCTTCTAGGAAGGATTTGCAAGAAACATTGCTCTTACTGGAGATGTTGAAGGAGTTCTTGTTAACATTGTTTTCTCTTGATTGCCAGGTTCTGTTCGAGTTGGCCTGATTGCACTGAAGCTGGGCATGATGCCCTTGTGGACCAAGGACGGTAAAGAGCATGTGGTCACGTTACTGCA
>NW_006399777.1:626130-627845 GCF_000299155.1 Elephantulus edwardii
GCTGCCCGGTGCTCGGGGGACTGGCGGGTGTGGGGACAGGCGAGCACTAGGCCGTCCTCGGGGGTCAGGTGAGTGTGGGGACAGGTGAGCACTAGGCCGTCCTCGGGGGTCAGGTGAGTGTGGGGACAGGTGAGCACTGTGTCGTGCTCCAGGGGCAGGCAGGCGTGGGGTCAGGTGGGAGCTGCCCGCTCAGGGGACAGGTGGGTGTGAGGACAGGTGGGTGCGGGGACAGATGGGCACTGCCGAATCCTTGGGGGGCAGGAGAGTGTGGGGCAAGAGGGCGCTGCCTGGTGCTCAGGGGACAGGCAGGTGTGGGGACGATGCTGCCCACTGGTCAGTGGACAGGCAGATGTGGGTAGATGGCTACTGCAGGGAGCTCAGGGGACAGGAGTGCAGGGACAGGTAGGCACCGCACACTGCTCTGGGCGTCCGCCTACAGAAATCCTGGGCTGGGCAGGAAAGGGACATCGCCCAGGCCTGGGACCCAAAGGGATCGAAGGGTGATTCCCCCAACAACCAGTGACTGTCAGTGAGCGTTACCACCACTGTGGTCCTAGTACCTTCCAGTCGGTGGTTGGGTCCTATGTCTGGACACTGTGCTACGTGGATGAGGGCCTTCTTGCACTTACAGAGGAGCCAAAGTCATGAGCCCTTTAACAGAACTGCCATTATTCCACGTTTATATGACAATGGGGCTTTGAGAAAGTCACCTGCTCAAGGTCACCAATGTTAGTGGAGACTAACTGTGGGCTCAAGCGTGTCACGTGGTGAGGACCGTGCGGGACAGGTCAAGATCTGTTCCGATGGTCACTGTGAGTGTGGGCAGCTCCAGTGACTCCTCATAACAACAGTGGGGACAGACCTGACTCCAGGAGACAGTTCAGACTTCAGGAAGCTTCACTTCTTTTGTGAAGAGGAGAATTGCAAAACTCTTGTAGCCTATTTAGTAAGGAGTTACACAGCCATCCCCAAGGCAAGTGGTTCAGACCCACCCACTGAACATAGAAGAGAGGTGACAGGAGAAAGAAGGCCAGTCTCCTTCTCTGGCGCAGGACAAAGGTGGGCAGTCTCCTCATAAGGGATTTACAGAATCTAAAGACCCACTGAACGGTTAGCTCTGAGTCAGATCTGACTCCGTGACGGTGAGTCGGTCAGTTTTGTCTCCAAGCTCCATTCCCTATGTGTCTTCACCTGGTCAGACGTGCATGCTAAGAAGTGAAGGGTATTTCTTCTGTGGCTCTTTGAACGTTGCCCAGCTAGTTTATCTCTCTCAACCTTGGCCAGGCCACTGTAGAGAAGGTTCTGGCACCTCCTCTGGGAATAAAGCTTAGCACCTTCTTATGTGTGGGTGGTTTCACATGCATCCTGCCAGGAATCTGTCTAACTCAGAGGACGAGATGAACTTTCCTACAGGTTGACCATTCCTGGTTAGAATGTCCGAGACGTGTTAGAGAAAAACCCACACACACAATCCCAGTCCTTTCTCCTGGGCCCTGCACCTGCGCAGACCTCCCTGCCCTCCGTTGCCTAGAGGAAACTCTTGAGTCCTGCTTTCTTGGTTTTGTTTTTCTGTAACAGGACGCTTCTCTGCCTTTTTGTACGAAGTCTCCACAGCAAGAGTTGCACGTGGTGGGATGAGCATCTTTCTGAAGAAAACATCCCGTTTATTAAGCAGTTGGTGTCTGATGAGTACCAAGCCCAGTTAGCAAGTAAAC
>NW_006399777.1:629645-660823 GCF_000299155.1 Elephantulus edwardii
CCAGGTTCTGTTCGAGTTGGCCTGATTGCACTGAAGCTGGGCATGATGCCCTTGTGGACCAAGGACGGTAAAGAGCATGTGGTCACGTTACTGCAGGTAAAGAGCCGGCCCACCGTCCCTGGTTGCAGTTGAGTCCGGCTCTTAGCTGAGCCCCAGCTGTGTCATTTGGAGGACTGTCCCTCATTTATAAAAGCTGATATGAGCCTGGACCTGACTCAAAGGCACATTCATGTCAGGCATCTAAGACATTTAAGGTGGTTCATTTCCAGTGAATGTTGCCTAGAGTTGTCTTCATCGTTGTCGCAGAAGGACGACTGGTACCATTGAGAGCTCATTGCTCCCCGCCTCCCTTTGAGCTCTGTTAACGTTTGGGCTTCATGTGCCGGCTGGACAGGCGCTGAGGAGCTGAGCGCAGTGCACTTCAGTGCTGCAGGTACTAGCAGGCAAGGAGGGTCTGCGTGATCAGGCTGTGACTGTCACCACAGATCTCTCAGGGACTTGTGGAGTGTTCTGACCTTCTCCCGTGCTGTTTATTGCCTCTGAGAACCTCAGAGAGTTGACTCTGAATTGGTTCCAACTTGAGAGAACATAACACGGCCACGTTGGAAATTGTTCCCACTCCTGGTAACATTGAGACGGCATCTTCACCCTTAAATATTATAACAAATGGGAACAGGTGGGCGCCAGGAAACATGTACCACAGGGTTTAGAACAGTCTTGCTCTTAACCCCACCTCACCATCCGCCTGCAGTCGGCTGGGAAAATGAATGCTGACCTGGTCACTTGATGAGGTGCCTGACGAGGAGGGGCCGCTGAGAGCCGCACACAGCAGTGCGGGTGGACCTCACAGACAGAGCTCCGAGTCCAGTCGGCCACGAGTCCAGTCGGCCACGCACAGCAGTGCGGGTGGACTTTACAGATAGAATTCCCAGTCGGCTTCCACAGAGCTCACAGCAGGCAGCACCAGCCTACATTATCGTGTCGTCCTTTCCAAGGTGGAAATCCTAGTGAAAGTGAGCAAATTAGTACCGTACCTGTCGGGGTGATGCTTCTCTTCAGGGCGTTTCTCAGACCAGGGCACCCCAGCAGCTCCCAGAGGGCGTGTGAAGCACTGGTTCTTGACTCGTTGGGCCTGCACTGCAGCCCGAGGATCTGTGTTCTCACACAGTTCCCAGCTTGTTGCTGTCTGGGACGCTCCTCCATCACCACAGCTTACAGACCCTTGGCTCACTGTCCACTTACATTGTATCCATTTGTTCTGCATGTGTTGTGGTTGACACATTAGACTGTGCTTGCTGTTAGCTAGAGATGACGGGGATTCCAAACTGTCCTGGGCCCTCGGTTTGGTTGGTGGCAATCTTGTTGGTGCTTAATTTCTTCTGACCTTTTTGTTTCTGTTCTGCTTCATTTTAGGTACAAGACTGCCATGTCTTAAAATACACACCAAAGGAGAGTCACAACGGGAAGACGGCCGCACTGACCGTTGGGGGGAAGACGGCGTCGCCCTTCCATGTGAGAATGCCCTTCCCTTCGCTCTTGCGACCCGACTGCCTCACTTTCCGATTGAAATTCTTTTCCTTTCTGAGACTAACCTTCACCATAGGTTTGGCCTGAGTGGGGTGGATTGACACGGTGACTGCAGCACCAGAGGGTGTCGGATGAGGAGCAAGACGCAGGATAGGTCAGGGCTCAGGCCTGGTGTTCATGTGGTCACTGTGGGCCGGCTGGCCTTGACAGCAGCGTGAGGACTGGTGTGCACAGAGGCCACAGTCCAGCAGAGCCTCGCACCCAGGTGTCCACACCACTGGGGGTTTGTTTTCAGGCCGCTCTCAAGTCTCTGGGACAAGAACTTCACCTGCCCCATGTGCACTGTTCACCCACATTAAAAGCGGGGATTCAGTGAATGTGCTTGTTGGGACGCCCAGATGAAATCTTTCAGATGTACCAGTTATGTCGGCACTCAGGAGATGATAACCAGATAATCCCAGACATTGCCTTCAAGTCGGCTCTGGCTCGAGCCCCCTGTGACGGTGACGCTGCCCGAGGGTCTCCACCATCGTCCCTGTGACAGTGACACTGCCCGAGGGTCTCCACCATGGTCCCCGTGACAGTGACGCTGCCTGAGGGTCTCCCCCGTGGTCCCTGTGACACTGACACTGCCCGAGGGTCTCCACCATCGTCCCTGTGACACTGACACTGCCCGAGGGTCTCCACCATCGTCCCTGTGACACTGACACTGCCCGAGGGTCTCCACCGTGGTCCCCGTGACAGTGACACTGCCCGAGGGTCTCCACCATGGTCCCCGTGACAGTGACGCTGCCCGAGGGTCTCCACCGTGGTCCCCGTGACAGTGACACTGCCCGAGGCTCTCCACCATGGTCCCCGTGACAGTGACGCTGCCCGAGGGTCTCCCCCGTGGTCCCTGTGACACTGACACTGCCCGAGGGTCTCCACCGTGGTCCCTGTGACACTGACACTGCCCGAGGGTCTCCCCCGTGGTCCCTGTGACACTGACAGTGCCCAAGGGTCTCCACCATCGTCCCTGTGACACTGACACTGCCCGAGGGTCTCCACCATCATCCCTGTGACACTGACACTGCCCGAGGGTCTCCCCCGTGGTCCCTGTGACAGTGATGCTGCCCGAGGGTCTCCACTGTGGTCTGGCAGCCGACAGCCACAGGTTCACTGCTCGGGGCCTAGTGGGTTTCAGCAGTTGATCCTGGGCTTAGCCGCTGAGCTCACTGTTCAAGACCAGGTAATAACGTGAGAGTCTCATTGTCCTGTACCCTCAGTGTGGTTGACGTTGGTTACTACTGCTGTGTAGTAGGTTTTTGTTGTTTGTTTTTTTCCTTTTTTTTTTTTTCAGTTACTTTCTTATAATCCATGGTGCTGTTGGTAATTTTATTATTGTTCCAGCCCATTTTTATGAAACTCTCACTTTATGATTAATGAGGCATCAGTAAAGCGAGAAATGACCTGAAGGAAGAATGGACTCCTCCCATGTGATGAACTGCCTCTGAAAGCCTGCCTCAGCTATGGGTCGAGGGTACACGACGACAGCATCTGTACTCGACAGGTGTGCTGCCTGGAACCTTTTTAGAATGCCCAAGAGCAGGTGCCACAGCTGAGAGCTAGAGTGCCTGACCCAGCCCGTCGTAGGTGCGGTGGCTTCATGTGAAAGCCGGACAGCAGATAAGGAAACAGAAGGTGAGTCGATGCCTTGGAGCCGTGCTGGCGAAGAACCTTCTGCAGATTGCTGAAAGAACGCACACCTGTCTCAGAAGACTCGCAGCCAGAGCGCTCCTGGACGCAAGATGGCGGGCTCCGTGTCACCTTGGACCTGTGGTCAGGAGAGGCCAGTCGCCAGTAACCGGCAGCGTGTTTGGTAAAAATTAGAGGACAGGCAAAACCTAGAAGGACCCGCAGCACGATGGGCTGAGGCAGTGGCTGCAGCGAAGGGCACTCACCTCCTGAAGGTGGAGGACGCCCAGCGGCAGTCCGTCCGTCCGTCATGCAGAGGCTGGCTGCGGGTCAGCGCTGACTCAGCACGCACCTGTGAAGGTGGCAGGCACCTGTCCATTGGTCTGAGGCTCACTGTGGGTCAGCACTGGCTCAGTGGGCACTCACCTGTGAAGGTGGCGGGCACCTGGCAGCAGTCCGTCCATCGGGCTGAGGCTCACTGCGGGTCAGTGCTGGCTCAGTGGCGCCTGACATCAATCTACTGCTCTTTTCTCAGTCCGAAAGGACTCCCAAGGAGCCAGGCATTTCCTGAGCTCACTGCCAACCCACAGAGCACTCCTCTAATTTGATTTCTTCGAGAGAGAAATCTCGGTCCCTAAACGTTTATTGTATTGCTATGGCAATGCATTAGAATAGGGTCGGGGTGGGGGGCTTGTTTATATTTTTGTTTTAATCTCACAGATTTTATGCCTCCCAGAAAGACGACTTGCTATTTTGTTGCCTTTATAAACAGAAACTGAATCCTCCTTGGTATTTTTGAATAAAGAAGTGAAGAGGCCTTGATAGTTGATTAAATCAGTTCATCCTAGGAGCAGAGAAGCGTCTTCATTGTGAGAAGATAATTGTGACGAACTTTGACGAGGGGGGTGCAGGCTCACAGATGGGACCATCCAAGTGTGACAGTGCTGTCAGCCTTCTGATTGCCTTCTGAAAGGGTTTCCATGGAAGTTAAAACAAGACGAGGAGGGAAGAAAAACACTACTGTGCTAGCCTGCCGCAGACCCGGCTCAGCACAGACATTTGGGGTTTCTCCTGGCGGGAACCTGATCAGCTTTCTCATATTTTTTTGCAAGAAAATGAAGGTACCTGGCTTTGCTGCCATTGAAAGGTACGAAGAAACGGATGCAGTCTTGGTCCCACTTGTTTCTCGGATTCTGGATACTTGGTCAGCATAGCCGTCTGTCCGCCTGCCTTGTGTTTCAGGAAGCCTTTTCTCAGAAGCCTTGGGGCATATTTAACCAAGATACTAAACAGAAGTGTACTTTTTAAATGATCAGGCGCAATGTGTGAATGTCAGTGCTGTTCTCCAGTTCGACCCGGCTCAGCGCTGACCCTCCAGCAGGTTTTCAGAGGCGGCTGAACCACATGAGAGGAGGTGCCATCCTCCCACGGAGCAGCCCGTGGAGTGGAACCACGTGCTTCTGACTTGGCCACCAGTGTGTGGCGAGAGTGAAATTTGGAGTTAAGTTCCAAATGTTGAAAAATCTCCATTTGGTACAGATACCAGAGAATTTCAGAAGCTTTAAAATGAGCCGTGTGTGTGTGTGTGTGTGTGTGTGTGTGTGTAAGCAGTGTGACAGCAGGTGAGGAGTGTGTGTGTGTGAGGAGTGTGTGTGTGTAAGCAGTGTGACAGCAGGTGAGGAGTGTGTGTGTGTGTAAGCAGTGTGACAGCAGGTGAGGAGTGTGTGTGTGTAAGCAGTGTGACAGGTGAGGAGTGTGTGTGTGAGAAAGCAGTGTGACAGCAGGTGAGGAGTGTGTGTGTGAAAGTGTGACAGCAGGTGAGGAGTGTGTGTGTGCAGTGTGACAGCAGGTGAGTGTGTGTGTGTGAGAGAGACAGCAGGTGAGGAGTGTGTGTGTGAGTGTGACAGCAGGTGAGTGTGTGTGTGTGAGTGTGACAGCAGGTGAGGAGTGTGTGAGTGTGTAAGCAGTGTGAGTGACAGCAGGTGAGGAGTGTGTGAGTGTGTAAGCAGTGTGTGACAGCAGGTGAGGAGTGTGTGAGTGTGTAAGCAGTGTGAGTGTGACAGCAGGTGAGGAGTGTGTGTGAGAAAGCAGTGTGACAGCAGGTGAGGAGAGTGTGTGTGTGTGTGTGTGTGTGTGTGAGTGTGACAGCAGGTGAGGAGGAGTAGGCCCTTGCTCACAGGGATGGTTGTGAATTAGGGGTCGGCATGTGGGACATGGGGTCAGAGAGAGTGGACTGAGTTCACAGTGGCGCCCCTTGAGGCTGGGCGTCCAGGGCAGGGCTTCTCAGCTCTGGTTGTGCAGACACACCCGCTGCCCCCACTGGATTCTGGTCTAGTCCCGGAGGTGGACTTTCTCTGTGTAGACAGTGTCGTGTGCCCTCCAGGGTGTTGTTCGAGATAGTTGATCCTACGGGAGGTGGAGCCCATCCTTCTGCTGAGCAGCTGGTTGGCTAGAACCGCGTGCCTTTTGTAGTGCATTGAAGCGCCTTACCACCAGAGCTGATCCAGATGTGCCCGATGTCAGGCTGGTTTGAGGCAGCTTCAAGTCTCTAGGTGTTACATGCACGCCGGTCAGCCAGGCCCATTCAGAGCTGCGTCAGAGGAAAGGTCCAGCCTTCAGCTTATGGACAGTGAACCCCTTGGAAGCCTGGAAGGGGCAGGTCTCTTCGTCTCTCACTTGAGTGGTCAGGAGTTGGGATCAACTCAGGAGCCAGCGTTTGTTCCCATGGGCGTTGATTATGGGTCCAAGTAAAATCAAGTCATTGATTTCAGGTTTTCCCCATCTATCTCATTTTAATAAAAAAGATGCTCCAGCAGAGTGGAAATTAGCAAACAGCATCCTGGAAAGGGTTAAACCTGGCTGCTCCTTGGAGGCAAGGATTCTGAGGCTCCGTCTAACATACTTTGGACATGTAAGGAGGGACTGACCGGTCCTTGGAGAGGGACATTATGCTTGGGAGGGTGGAGGGACAGCACAGGATAAAATGGATTGACACAGTAATTGGTGTCATGAGGGTGGTGTGTCCGAGACAAGACTGGCCCTCAGGAGGACAGCACGGTCAGGTAATACGTGTACAGTCGCTATGAGTCGGGGTCGACTTGATGGCACATAACAGGAACAACAATCTTGACGTTGCCTGTTGGTTCAGTAGTGAGGATTTTTTTTTCCCTGGGTGTTGAGATGTAATCTGTATTGAACACTGTCCTCTTCGGTCTTCTGCAGTCAGTGCTTCAAGTCTTTGTCGGTTTTTTTGTTTTGTTTGGTTTTTTCCATCTGCATAACACAGGCTGTTGATGTGTCTTCCTGTAATCCATATGCCACATTGTCTTATAGTCCAGCTTCTCGAATGCTTTGCTCAGCATACAGATTGACTAAGTATGGAGAAAGGATTCAAGCTGAAAGCACACCTTTCTTGATTTTTAAACCATGCAGTGTTCCTTGTTCTGTGGGGACAGCAGCTTCTTGGTCTCTGTAGATTTCCCCTGAACACAATTCAGTGTTCTGGGATTCCCATCACTCTCCATCTTGGCCATAACTTGTTATGACTCATACAGTCAGATGCCTCTGAGTCATCATTAAACATGAGTAAACGTCTTTCTGGGATTCTCTCCTTTCAGCCAAGTTCAATCTGACGTCAGCACATGCCTGGTGCCATGGCCTCTTCTGAATCCAGCTTGAATTTCTAGCAGTTCCTGTCAGAGTACTGTTTTAGCCATTTTTAATACAATCTTCTTTAAAATAAGAGTTTGCTTGTGTGCGATATTAATGATTGTGGGTATATGCCATCGAGTCACTTGCAACTCATAAAGACCCAATGTACAACAGCCTTGAAACCTACTCTATCCTATGCCACCTTTATTGTCGCTGACACACCTACCCTCATTACCCCAGTCACTGTGTCAGTCTATCTCATCGTTTCCCTCTCTCTCCATCCCTCTACCCTTCCAAGCATGACGTCCCTCTCCAAAGACCCGATCCTTCCTTGCAACATGACCAAAGTATGGAGCAAGCTGGTTTCACTCTCTCTAGGATGTTTGTTGTTCTGACAGAACATGATATAGTCAGTACTCTTCTCCTGCACCACAGCTCAAAGGCATCCATTCTGTCCTCCCTAGTCATTGTCCAGCTCACTGACGCATAGCAAGCAATTGTGAAGACTATGGCCTGGATCAGGCGCACCTTAGTCTCCAGACTGACATCATTGTTACTGTTTAATAATTCCCACACTGTGTTAGGTCACCTGTTTGTTTGGAGTGTGCGTAAATCCATCAGTTGACAGGTAACTTGTGGATTTCCTAGGGCAGCCTGATGAGCGTGTCCAGGGCTGCTGTGCTGGTTGAGACATGGCACTTGGTATTCCATCATTTCCTGCCCCCTTATTTTTGCCAGTGCTTCCAGTGCAGCTTGACCTTCCTCCGTCTTTGCCACTGGTTTCCCGTCATATCCTGCTTCCTGAGAGGGTTTCGGTATTGAGCAGTTCTTTTCACACAGTGACTTTCTGTGGTCCTTGTGACCCTCCCTGCACCTCCCAGGACCTGGCCGATGGGTTCCTTCGGGGTTACGTCTCAAGACCTGAGTTTGTTCTTCAGTTCATGCAGCCTGAGAAATGCCGAGAGACTTCTTCTGTGTTGGTCTTCTGACTCCCACCCTTGAAGCAGTTTATGATATTTTGCTTTGTCTTATCGGGCTGAGCTAGCCTTTGACATTTTCTTTACCAAACATTCTTTTGGCTTCTTTTCATTCCAGTGCAAGTTGCAGTCTCTTTTAGCATTTCTTTTGGACATTGGAAGAACAGTGCTCATGTGTTGCTGAAGGTTGGGCCTTCCGTCGTCAGCCCTTCAGGTGGGCTGCACGCAGGCTGCACTGGGGAGGCGCTGCAGACCCAGAATGACCCAGGCGGAGTGAGGCGGCCGATGGCCATACGATTTCCGAAGCCTGTTGTCTCAGAAGTGGATGGTCAGTCTTGCTTACTCGGCAGAAAGTTCTGCTAAAAGCTGTCCACCGTGTCCGCAGGCTGCCGCTGTCCTGGGCTCTGACTCCACTGGGTAGCTGGTCAGGATGGCTGGGCAGTGCTGTCCACGGCCCTGTGGCCCTCCTCTCCTTACTCAGTGTCCCCGTTTATTCCTTTCCTTCAGTCAGAGTTTGAAGTGGCTCCTTGTTGTCTGTTGAACTGTGACTTGAAGTGTTCCTGGCCCTCTGTTACCTTGCTTATGTTGTAGGGGTTCTTCTCGGGCGTCACTGTGCCCACCTTCAGCATGAAGTAGTTAGAGAGGTGAGGCACTCCTCCCAGTGATCTTCACGAAAGAATTCGGATGACAATCTCCCAGCGGGGAGTGAGACAGGAATTTAGGAGGATCCCCCTGCCAGCATCCAAATACTACAGAAACCTCAATTATCAGTTCATTAATCTTGCTAGAGTGTTTTTCTTCTGGACCGGCCCTCCCTCAGGTGCACCTGGAGGGGAGGCTCAGCGCTGCGTGTGCTTGTGGTTTGACTGGAGGCCATATGAATTTGTAATTCTGAGCAGAACAGGAGACTAAAGTAAGAGATGCGGGGTCAGTAGCACATGAGAGAACATACAAGACCTTACAGAATTGAGACATGAAAATCTGCTTAGGAGAAGGTGGTCCTGTGTCAGGCATGGCTGGTAGACCTGGGCAGTAAGTGCCATGTGGGGACGTGACCGGAACTGCGCTTTCAGAGAGGACATGTCTAGTTAAGGTGGACCCAAGGAGGTGAGAGGGGACACCACAGCCTCTTGATCCAGGAAAGGGGGTTCCCGTTCTCCCTGTCATGGTGTACCAGAGGGAAGGAATGTGGCAGTGTGGTCGAAGGGTATGCGCACTGGGAACCGTTACACTTTGTTGTTGGTGGTGTTATGTGCCGTCGAGTTGCCTGTGACTCATAGTTACACTTTAGTATTTTAAAATATTGTTGCTGCAGCGCATTTGTATACTGATGGAACCTTTCAAAAGGGGGAAATTGATGATCCAGAAATAAATGAGGACAGTTTTAGACTTTACTGACAGGTGAGAGGACGAGGCAAATCAGGACACAAGTTTGGCTTTAAGAAGAGCATCTGTCAACATGATCCGAACCCTCGTTTCACGTGAGGGCACTTTTTTGAAGTCCTGATTCTTAGCTCGGCATTGGTCTTTCCTAAAAGCTGGGATTGGATGGAGCAGGGCCCACGCTTCTTCATAAGGTTCCACCAGTAAGGCAGCCTGAGTGTGTCGTGCTCACAGTTCTCTGTGGGATTTTTTTCCCCTCATAGGAAGAGGCAGCCTGTTCGGCTGAGACTGGAGTGCTCACAGTTCTTTGTAAGGTTCCCCACCATAAGAGGCAGGCTGTTCAGCTGAGATTGAAGTGCTCACTCTTCATCAAGATTCCCCACTGTAAGAGGCAGCATGATCAGCTGAGAACGAGGTGCTATAGGTCTTTGTAAGGTTAACCCCGGTAAAAGGCAGCCTGATGAGCTGAGACTGAATTCCCCTCCCAGTAAGAGGTAGTATTATCAGCTGGATGAGGAGGAAGGAGTGATGCTGGGGTTTGCAGAATACGGATCTGCCTGGAGAGTGGGGAAGGGGTTGGAGCCGGGAGCTGGATGTCATCTGCGTCGTATTTAAGGCTGTCTGACGTTTGTGAGTATGCATTTTAGTGGGACCACCATGTTTTCTTGCACATGTTAATAAGTGGAGTAAGGTCTTCTACTCCGGGAGCTTGGGCTGAGGGCGCAGGGACCACTGTACTGCAGGCCTGGGAGAGAAGAGGATACCTTGAGGGATGTACGGAGGTGAGGGGGGCTCTGCAGAGGGGGTGAGCACCTGTTAAGGTGGTGAATAACTCACAGTATCTTGAGAGTGGTGGGGTACAGACAGCTCACAGCTTCGCACAGTCTCCAGGGCAAAGTGGTGCGAGTTTGGGGCGTTCACGTGCTTGAAGGAGGCAAGGAGAAGGGCAGGTTCCTCCTCAGTTCTAACGTTAGCTGCTGTTTGCCATAGACATTCAGCAGAGATGAAGAAATACAGGGACAGCTACCCTGAAATCCATCAGTTATGATGGTGTTTTCGAAGAAGACTTAATGACTTGTGGAAGAGTTATGGGACATTGTCTAAAAAAGGGAAAGAAAAGATGAAAGCTTTGTATATATGATCTCTGTTGTGTTAAGTGTGTGACGGACACACCATTAAAAGGTCGTGCTGCTTCAGGTGATTCCCGTTGTACTTCTGTATGTTCCCTGCAGGGAAAATGTGTGATTTTTAAATCATTCTTAAAAGGACTGATAGAAAATGTCACAATAGCAAACTAACAAAAGCTGTGGACATCTTGGACTTTAAATCTCTGCCTGTGTTTCAGATAATTCCTTCTTCCAGCTTCTTAAAAGAGAGCTTGTTGTGTCAAAAGGTAGAAATACTTGAAGGTTTTTGGTGAGACATGACTCTCGTTCGTTTTCTTTTCCTAAAGGGGGAAGGCTTTCTCCAGATGACTGGGTTAGAGACCCTGCAGAGGATTGTCCCCTGAGCAGTAAGGCCCCTGGTTCAGGGCACTGTAGTCACTGCTCAGAGCCTCACTCCGCTTTCCTCAGGGCCGGGGTGCTCTGGGATTTGTATATATCGTGTTATTATATGTGCTGCTTTCCTGGTATCTCATGTGTTGTTTGTGCTCTTTTCTCTCTAGAAATCTCCATCCATATTGGAATTTTACCAAGAACTTGGATTACCGCCAAAACAGAAAATTAAAATCTTTAATGTCACAGAAAATGCTGTAATTAAACCAGGTAATCTGTGGTCGGGAAGAGGAGGGAAGTAAAAATACCCGATACGTGATTTGTTTACTGTCAGCCCTTTCAAAAAAGCTGAATCCAGAACACAAAGACCCAAACGTTTCTTTTTAAATAGAAAACTGTATCTGATTTAATCACTAGGGACAAACAAGTCTATTTTCTTAAGTGGGAACATTGCGGAGAATGCGTGGTTTTCCATGAGAGCGGGAGGAGCACCTTAGTTTTTAATGTAGGAGGAGTTTTGCATTTGGATGAGTTGTTGTGAATAAATGCACTTTTAAAATGCAGGGTCCAGGATTTGCAGGCCTGGGTTCTATTAAGAAGAGTTAGACTCTTAGAAGAACTATAGAAAGTGTGACGTTCAGGACAGTGAGTGACCACAGTCCCTCTGTGCATGCTCTGAAGGACTCTACTTCGTCAGAATATCAGAACGCACGATTTGATTCATTTAAATAATTCATTTTGTCCTTTTGGAACTTCAGAAAGCGCCTTAATCTCTTGAACTCATATTTTAACACTATAGTAAAAATAGATTTTAATACTTGCCATTTAAATACTTGAACTGCCTTTCTTAACATAAAATGCAGTTGCAGTTGGCCTTGCTAAGTAAGGCAACAAAGGATCAATCTTGATGTAATCTTGCATTCAAAGTATTTTTTTGAAGTGCAGGTTTTCTAACTTTTAGACAAAGCAAATGTCTCTCATTGCTGTTGAGTTGAACCACTCGTAGCCGACCCTGCGCTGGGGTTTTGTGGCTCTGAGTCGCACAGGAGGGCATGCTCGTCATTGTTCCAACAAGGCGTTCGTTGCTGGGTTTGAACCACCGAGGCGCTCTGCCCTGGGTGTGCTACGCGGCTCCTAAGGGATGAGTCACCAAAGCTCCTGGAAAGACCTGAAGTTCAGCTAGCACGTTTGTAGATGGAGTGACGCGTTCTGTTTTCTGTAGGAAGGGCGCTTTCTCAACTCGTCTGTCATGTAGCAGGTTTGTTCTGAAGCAGTTTCGCTTGGTGGTGTCAGCATCACTGGTTTTTAAAACCCTTTGTTGGTGTTCAGGATAAAGGTAAATTGAGTCTACATTAACTTGTCGGTTAAATCTGATGAAATTTTTCTTTTTTGAGGTAAAAAATTATCAAGTAGTAACAGTTTTAAGCTATTCAGTGTTGTAGAAATGAGGCCACTTTTAAATCTTCCAGGTTCCTTAATTGAGAGATCTTTCTCTACTTGCTCAAAGCCAGGTTTGGTCAAAGCTTAGAGGGTTCTGCCCACTGAAACCCGCAGAACTTTCCTGCCTGTGCTCACAGGTCGCATGTTGGCACCTGTTTGCTTTCTGATAATCTCTCGTTTGGCGGTATTAGTGGAACTGTTCTTCACTTCAGTAATGCGTTTCTTGACGCGTTCAAGGCCATCTCTTGTATGTGTGCATCCCCAGCCCCACACGTGGTAGGCACCCTAGAAGTGCTTGTTGATTAATTGCCAAAAAGTTACTGTATAAAAGATAATGAGACCCTGGTAGTGTAGTGTTACATGTTGAACTGCTGACTGCAAGGTTGGTGGTTCAAATACCCCTGCAGCCCTGAGGGAGAGCCGTGAGGTGGTCTCGTAGAGACTGGGAGCCTTGGAAACCTGCGGTGTCAGTTCCTTGCCACAGGGGTGGGGGCTGTGTCTTCATTCCATCTGCACCGGTGGTTTTTCTCTGCCAGATACCTGGGCACACGCTGGGATGTGTGTGTTGTTATGGGAACAGTACCAAGTCTGCCAGTCCGTTGGCATGTGTGAGTCTGCATGCCGTATATGCTGTCCTCAGTCATTTGCCTGCGTGCATTTCTCTGCAGTCGGTAATGAAATGTCCTGCTCTGAGGTGAGGGAGCACTGGCGGCCTAGTGGGGAGAAGCTGGACTGCAGTCACAAAGACACGCAGTCCGAATCCGCCTGCCGCTCCAAGAATGAGGGATGGGCAGCCTCTTCCCACGCGCTTTACCGCCTCTGAAGACGCACAGGAGGGTCAGCTGTGCGTCTGGTCTGACTTGACAACACATACCAACAACTCTTAGATGACCTCTCCAGTGAGTGAAGACTTGTGTCGGCTCCACCGTGTTTTTCATCCTCTCGTTTTTCTTCTCATTTGCATAACGACTGGGAAGTATCAGCCTGGGCCTTGAGCAGCAGGCCCGCTGTGCTGTCTCGGGGTCACTGTCTCGGCCGGCACCCTGTGGCCCCCACCCCTCAGTGAAGTCGGGTGGCTCCCTCCACACCAGCTTCTGTGCCCCGGCAGGTGGTTCACCCACACACAGATTAAAGCCATGCTTGTTGGTGGTTTGCCTATTTGAGTTGAGTGTTTTCTGCTGTTCATATTGCCGGAGTAAATGTCCTACCACGTTTGAGTGTGTTGGCTGGAGACCCAGGTGTGCGCTGTACTGCGCAGCCTCTGAGCTGACTAACCGCACATTCCTGTTCCTCTCATCCAGGCACTCCTCTCTACGCTGCCCATTTCCGTCCAGGACAGCATGTGGACGTCACCGCCAAAACGTAAGTCTGCACAGCGGTTCCTCATAGGTTAATAAGTAACAGGAGAGCGGTGTGGCCTTTCCAGCCCTGTGAAGAGAGAAGAAATGCCTTGTTCTACTGTCTGATGTTACTGACTCTTCTGGCTTTAAAATTGTGCTGAGTTAATTGTATGTGAAAAGTCCATATCAGGTTACAGCTTTTAAACTGAAATGTGTACTTTTTGAAATGGAGCTGAGGCATAGGTCACATTACTCAGATTCTCTGTGGGCAAGACCTACTTCTGTTTTGAAGATCAGAGGTTATGCTTTGATGGTAAAATATGCATGAGCAGTGCTGATGGAGTTCTCCTGAGGTCTCTGTGTCGGGTAGTAATTGGCTCTTCTCTCCAGCGCTAGGCAGCAGCTAAACTAGAAAACATTTTTTCTTATTTGTGATAGTGGTTGTTACCTTTTACGGTTCCCTGAAATAACTAAGAAACATTTTCAATCTGTTAAAAGCCTGTCAGAAACTGAAAGAGAAATAATGTCACTGTCAGTAGCATGACGCCCCTCAGTGTTAGATGAGATATTTTTTCCTGTAAAAGCAGAACTTTAACTATTTAAACAAGGATGCATTTTGGTAGAAATAAATATTTAATGACTATGAATAGAATATGCTGATTTTGGATCATGTTTAGAACGAGACGTGCTTGCTGTTTTTTATAGTGGTCTTTGCATCCAATTCCCTATTGGTTGAATCTAGAAAACATAAGCAGATTTAAGTAAATTGTTTGACAAATTTTACTGTGGAATAAATTAACGTAACCCTTAAGCATGTCTGTATAGCAGGTGTCCAGTCCGCATTATTGGAATTTACGTGACCTGAGACAAACAGAACCCCTTATACCCTCCTTAGCAGCCTGCTGCTACTTCTGTCTTCGTTGTTGTTACATGCCCGCAAGTCGACTACAACTCATAGCAACCCTGTGCACAGCAGCTCCGAACTCTGCTCTTTCCCAAGCCAGTCTGTCTCTGGCACACCTACCTTCATTACCCCAGTTACTATGTCAGTCCATCTCATCCAGTGTCTTCTTCTCCTGGGCTGTCCCTAGACCCTTCCAAGCATAATACCCTTCTCCAGAGACTGGACCCTCCTGTCTACAAGCTTAAAGTATGTGAGACTGAGTCTCAAATCCTTGCCTCTAAGAAGCAGCTTGGTTTCACCCTCTCCAGGACAGACCTGTTTGTTCTCTTGGCAGTCCATGTTATGTTCAATACACTTCTCCAGAACCACAACTCAAAGGCATCAGTTCTTCTTTTATCTTTGGTCATTATCCAGCTTTCTGATGCATAGCAAGTAATGGTGAAGACATGGCCTGGATCAGGCGCACCTTACTCTCTAGGTTGATGTCCTTGCTCCTCAGCACTCTGGAGAGCTCCCTGACAGCAGATTTTCCTAATGAAATTTGTCTTTTGATTTCCTGACTGCTGATGCCAAGACTTTTAAACTGTGGAATTAAGCAAGCTGAAAGTGTTTATAATCTCAGTCTCTTCTCCATCTTTTATGCTGCTGCCAGTTGGCCCAGTGGTGAGAATCTTTGTCTTCTTGATGTTGAGCTTCAATCCATATTGAAGACTACAGTCCTTGACCTTCTGCAGCAGGTGCTTCAAGCCCTCTTCAGGTTCATCAAGCAAGGCTGTGTCATTTGCATAACAGGGTGTTAATGAGTGTTCCCCCAATCCTGATACCGCATTCTTTCTCATAAAATCCAGCCTCTCGAATGATCTGTTCTGCACACAGATGGAAAGGTCTGGAGACAGGACGCATCCCTGATGTGCTCCTTTTCTGATTGTGAACCATGCAGTGTTTCCTTGTCTTGTTTTGACGACTGCCTCCTGGTTGTCAGCTGTAAATTCTGTCAATAAGATGTGTTCTTTTCTGTTTCTTCATTTTCACATGTGTCACACCAAATTTCATATTTTTAACACTGTTGTTTTTGATGTGAATTTTCCTTTGTTTTTTTGTCTCTGTTGTCATTACTGAAAACAGCAGTGGACAAATGGTGGTGGGATGAAGCCTGTGTCTCATGTGTTGTTGCTAACTTTTAGTAAAACAAAGCTTTTCTCTTTGTCGCCCGTGAAACCTTCCATTTGAATGCGCCCTATGTGCTAAGTATAGATGCGTGAGCTCCCACCTCTTATTTTCCTTCTGCGCTGACAGAGCAGGAGAATAGATACCTGTACCACCCGGGGAGCAACAGGTGCACCTGCCTCTCTGATCGGAACCACACTCATAATTAGCCATGCCATCTGGGTTCATCCTATTGTTAAAAGGTTATTTACTGAAGAGGTTCCCATTGTGCACAGTGTAACAACATGGTGTATTTTAAAGCTAGATTGAAAAACAATCTATAATTAGTCGACAGATAATTAGAGCTTTCAGGATACTGCTTTCATCTTATAAGCACTTAATTTTGCAGTGAGCTGATTTCTCTTCTCTCCTTACCTGGCCTGCGTTTTCTCTGTACACGCTGTCACTGTCTCTGAGTAGGAGACGGATCCATCAGAGAACTCGGGCGGTGTTGGTCAGCTTGCTGCCAACAGTGGCCGGCAGTAGGTAGGACATGGTGTTTTAAAGAGCGACGTGTGTGTCACATTAGTGTTGTCTCCACCCTCGCCTTTTCCTTTGAAATGTGGTTTATTTATCAGATGTTCCCACGTCTTAAATTCCTAAGACTCTTTAGGTGTTTTGCCTCTTACTCTTTTTAAAAGCATGATCTCAGATTCCCTGTTGAGGAAACGTAAAAACCTGAAGTAGAATGTCAGTTCCGTGTTGGTCATCTACACTGCCTTCCTGCCTTCGCCCTTAGTAGAGGTGGTTTTCATGAATTTACTGCTTTTCCTTCTTTTATAAATGGCTTGAGACATTTATTATTTTTGTTTATTGTTAAACTTTTTAAAATAATACCTTGTTTTGTTACGGTGGAGAGCACCCTGTGATCTAGTGGAAGGCGGGAAGAACTTGCCTTCGGGTCTGTGACGTGTCCAGTGCCGGCCTGAGGCTTTTGTCTCCTCATCTGGACTGGACCTTGAGGGAGCCCAGGGCCGTGGTTAGCAGGGACTTGTTCTGGTAACCGGCGGCTGGCTCACCTCTGGACGTTCACATCCATCAGCTGCTCTTTGGGAGAAAGATGGGCAGTCTCTTCCTGTGCTGGGTCCAGCCTCTGAAAACTCACCAGAGGGTCAGTGACTCGGTTCAGACTCAGGGCCATGAATTACTGATCACATTTGACATTCAGAGACAAACTTTAGTAATGCTCGGACCTTAGAAAGTTCCTCTGTTTAGCAGAATTTTAAAATAAACTCACATAATTAAAATTGTAAAGAATCAGACTTTTCAGATTTCTGCTCTTTCCGCCGTTAGTTTCCTGTGCAAACCTTGAGGCTGAGAGCCACGGTCACGGCTGTAAGTCTATGAGTGCACTCAGCGCGTCACTGATTGGCTCTGTAGGAGCGTAGGGGTGCGGTCACTGTGAGGCAGAGGCCCCCAACCGCAGTAGGTGTGGATTTGGGGTGTCTCTCAACCACTGAGTGCTGTGTGACACTGTGACCTAAGTGTAGAGCCTTTAAACAGTGAGCACAGTCACCCTAAGTTCTGGAGGTCAGAGTTCACCCTGCAGCCGCCTCGAGCGTTCCTTGTTCGTTCTCTCACAGGCGATAATCAAAGTTTGTTGCCCAAAGCTGATGTAATCTCATGTCCAAGCTCCAGAATGGAGCTGTTCGTAGGCTGTAATCCAAAACAGTCTTTGGCTGGAGACATCCTGTGTGTGGGCCCTGCCCGTGACAGCTTACAGTGACAGAGTCGGGTGCCTTCAGCCCCTGGTTGGTGACAAAGCACGAGACAGAAGCCAGCCCTTTGTGTCTTGGTCTCTGAGCTGACGTCTCATCACTTTGCCGCCTTCTTCATAGAAGCTGATTGCTTCGATCTTCTCCAAACACTGGCTGCACAAGAGCAGAGACTAAACCTTCATCATGGATGACATCTCAGCCTCAAGAAGACGCTGGACAGTCAAGCTAGGTGGAGAAAAGAGTGAAGCTCATCTGTGGACCTACCGTCAGCATGCAGAGCAGCCGTGCTCAGGAAATCAGAAGACCGATTTCCCTGAGAAGATCTGCTCTCGGTGTTCTCTCCAGAGTGCTAACGCCGGGATGTCAGCTTAAAGATGAAGTTGTGTCCAGTCCCAACGGGGTCTTTTTCCATTACTTCCTCTGCATCTGACAGTTGGATGTTTAGGAAGGCGAGAAGAGAATCGATGGCTTTGAGTTGTGACGTGGTGAAGAGCATTGAACGGACTCTCTAAAGGACAGACAGACCTGTCTTGAAGGAAGGGCATCCAGAGCTCCTCGGAGGCTGGTCAGAGGGGAGCTTCTCACTTACTGTGTTGTTGGGAGGAACCGGCCCTTGGAGGACGTGAGACACTACAGAGCAGGAAAGACGGCAGCTGCATCTCAACGTCAGGAAGACGAGAGTCCTCACCACCGCACTGATGCTTGGAGAAAAGGGTGAAACTGTCAGCTAGTTCATCTTACTTGAACCCACACTCAGCACCCATGGTAACAGCAGTCTGGAGACGTATTATATTGGACTGCTAGGCTGTCAGGGGTCTCTCCACATTACCGAGAGGCATTTGAAAACTAAAGTGAATAAGGATGAAAATTGATACCTTCAAATTCTGGTGCTGGAGAAGAGTGCTGACCATCCCGTGGATGGCCAAGAGGACAGATAGGTCTTGGAGAAGGTGCAGCCGCGGTGCTTCTTGGAGGCAAGGGTGGTAAGGCTTCATCTCACATACTCTGGGCATGCTGCTAGGAGAGACTCTCCCTTGGAGACGGACATCATGATCGCCAACGGAGAGGCTCAGCAGAAGAGAAGACACTGCACGAGACTGATACCACATGGGGACGGCCGTACTGACCGGTACCACCTTCACAGAGGGGACTGTCCATAGCATGAAAACCACAAACCCAGGTCCTAGGAGCTCAGACACATTCTCATGCTGCTGGGCCTCTTTCTACCCATCTCAGCACTAATCTTACTGCATTACTCGTCGAGAATCTAATGCAGCCGCTCACAGACACACAGAGCCATGTTGGGGAAGTCCAGGCCCGTCACAGAATACAGTCAGCACAGCTTCAGAAATGTGCTCACCAGCACCTCAGCCCTGAGCCTCACGGCTTTAGGCCAGTGTCACAGAGTTCTCAGTCCTGCCAGGATTGCCTCCCCACCCCCACCATGTGTCCAGCAGACTTGGGCCAAGGCTCTTAGCTTAGGTCTGGTTCTGTCCAGGGGTGGTAGTCCCAAGATCAGCTCCATCTCACGTCCAAGGTCATGGCTGCTGCTGCTAAGTCTAGTAGGAATGTCCCGTCCTGAAGGATGTCCACTGTGTGCATACTTGTCCTTTTCTGGTGGTGAGAGACACTCGGCTGCTGGATAGCTCGGTTTGATGGTGAGATTGGCCAGTCCCCTGTGGATAGGCTGACACGCCCTGCGCACCTATTCCCACCCATCTTTGATAAGGCAAAGTCAAGTTCAGTGGCTAAGAAAGTGACTGCAGCAGTGGGCTCGTATGTCCGATAGTGAGGCACAGGACAGGACGGGGTCCCGGCTGCTGGTCATGGGGTGGTTATGAGTCACACTCGACAAGCGTCTAGCAACAGCAGTCCTTGGAGAGACACATTCATGCTGAGACAAGTAGAGGGTGAGAGAAAGGAAGACCTCCACCAGGTGGTTACGCAGTGACCGCCCAGGGGCTCCCGGGTGTCAGAGATGGTGAGGACGGCACAGCGTAGGACACGGTTCACACCTGCCTGTCACAGGGTTGCTGCACTTAACGACAATTACCCAAATACAAAAGCATGAGCGTGCAGGTCTGAGGATCTTTGAGGGCAGCCGCCGCAGCTGTTAGGAGTGTTCTGGAACTTTGAGAACTTTCCAGTGTTTGCCATGTTGTCTTCATGGAACGCTGGTTGATACAACTTCTGTTCAGATGGAACTCCTGGGCTTTGCTTGCTGCTTCCTGGCTCGGTGAACTGACCTTTTCTCTAGAATGAAACTGCAGGCAGGGCTGCAACCTGGACAGAGATGGAGGGATTTTGACAAGTGTGCTTACATGGCCATTTCTGGTTATTCAGATAAGAAGCTTTGCTAAAACTCTGAGGTAACATCAGGAAAGTGTACAATTAGGAATATTTTAGGCTCTGTTCATTATGTAAACTCTGATGTTTGTTTTATTCCAGGATTGGTAAAGGCTTCCAAGGGGTCATGAAAAGATGGGGATTTAAAGGCCAGCCTGCGACTCATGGTCAAACGAAAACCCACAGGAGACCTGGAGCGATTTCCACTGGAGTGAGTACCGCAGAGCAGTGCCCTTCCTCGCTCTCGGCTTCCGGACACGCGGCTCCTGGAGGCCGGGAGTCTCCCTGAGGGCAGGCCCTCTCCTCTCAGGTGGACCACGTTGGTCCTGACACTGGTCTGCTCTCTTCCCATGCCCTGCGGGTCCCCCTACACTCACGTCTGATGCAGAAGTGCTCTCCTGAGTCCTTCGCAGATTGGTTTTCAAATCGAAGGAGATAGTCTCAAAAGGCAACCACCTGATAAGGAGGAATGGAGAGGGAAGGAGGCAGTGTAGGAAACAGGCAGACCCTTCTGTTTGTGGAGCCGTGTTGGGCAGCGGTACCGTGGACAGAGCCTGGGGAGTCCCGCGCTTCGAGCATCAGTCAGTTAAGGTCAAGTACAGAAGTCAGTAATGCGTTCTGCTGCTCACAGGGGACAGAAATGCTGTAAAGCTGCCTTGATTTGCTCATTTCTCACCTCACGCATCGTGTTACCCTCATACTAAAGCTAAGGTGTCGGGTCACTTGTACTTGGACGCCTCTTCCCTTTGCTGATTGTGCTGTGACATAAACAGACCCCAGGGGAGGCTCACAGGTCTTGTTAAAATGTGGCCCTGATTCCGCAAAGCTTGTGTGGAAATACTAATTGTCACCAGGCAGTGCATCTGGTGAAGCAGTGTAACGCCCAGGTGTTACCAGCCGAGATCCGGGTGGGTTCAGGGTGGTGTGCCGGAGACACGCCCTAGCTTGATGGGATGTTATCTGGGAAAGCAGGCTCAGTGCCAACCCCTCGGGAGCCTACGTGGAACTGAGAAGCCCTTCCTGGCCCTGTGGCCCGTCCCCACTGTGCTCGACCTCTTGTCACGTGTCCATCTCACGGACGTCTTTTCCACTGACCCCGCTACTTCTCCAGCTGCCCAGGAGGGTTCCTACAGTTGCACAGCTTTATGTCCTTGGGGTCACTGTGCGGAACCAGCAGGCAGTCCTTGGGGGTCATGGGGGGATCCCAGAGATGGTCCTTGGGGGGGGCCACTGTTGGGGATCCCTTAGAGGGTCCTTGAAAATCACTGGGGGATCCAGCAGGGGGTTTGGGGGTCACTGTGAGTTGGCATCTCCTGCATGGCCACGCTGTGGGTCTCCTCCCTGAGGGGCTAAGAGGAGATGAGTGATGAGGGGCGCAGGGTGCTTGTGAGGAAGTAGAGAGTGACTGCTTAAAACTAAACACAGGAAAACTCTCACCTCGTGAGGTGTTCTCTTCATTGTTGGTGTAACTAACCCGTGAAGGATTAGCCAGCAAGTGCCTTCATCATCCTAACAGGCTGTGTTTAAGGACTGTCGCTTTTTTGGGACAGGGCAGTGTTAGTCCTATTTTAATATTGTAATTTGTAATAACAGGAAGCTCCGGTGGCCTAGTTGTAAAAAAGTCTGCTGCAGTCCCACTGGCACATGGTTCAAATCCACCAGTTTCCCAACAGAAAAGAGATGGACAGTCTCCTCTGAAAACCCGCGGGAGGGAGGGTCACTCGGGTCAGTTCTGACTCGGTGACACACAGCAGCAGTCTGTAATAATAGGTGCCGTGCTGATCGCATGTGAGTGCAGGGTGAGCTTCAGACGGTCCGAAGCTGTTTGGTCTCTGCATTCAGGTAGCTAGTCCTGTCCTTGAGTCCTGACCACGGAAAGTGCTAAGGTTGAGGGGGATGTGGCCCTTCTGCAGTGGCGGTGGGGTCCGTGGGTCACTGTGGAAGACAGATGGTGGGGGGCGTGCACTTGTTAGGCTCATTGCCCTCGTTACTGAGGTTTTGGTCCAGAATCTCTTCACCTGTGTTTGTGTTGACAGTCGGTTGAGGAAGGAGGTCTCTGCAAGGGGAGAAAGCGTCTTAGCAGCTCCTGTCCATTTGGCGTTTTGATTCAGTCAGTGCTGTGCCCTCTGAACTGAGACGTGGGTGCAAGTGACTGGTTCTCTCTGTAGGATGTCGCCAGAGTCTGGCCCGGGACCAAGATGCCTGGACAGATGGGAAACCAGGATCGGACAGTGTTGGGACTGAAGGTAAGTCTCTGAAGCCACTTTTTAGGAATGGTCAAATTAAAGCCTAAACGCACAGGCGTCCGAGTGTGCATTTAGCACGTGTCTAGGTCTCCTGTGCTAGTGGTGTTGGGTGCCGTAGAGTCAGAACCGTAGAACTACTTGTTCTAATAGGTGTTCAGAGCTCTGAGGGGAGGGGAGGGGGGTGCACGTGTGCAAGCGTACCTGCCTGCGTGCTCACCTGCCTGGGTGCTGCACACCTGCCTGTGTGCGTGTCTGCCTGCATTCCTCCATGTGTTCTGCGTGCCTGCGTGTGTTCTGCACACCTGCCTATGCGCATGGCTGTGCTGCCTGGGTGCCTGCATTCCTGCATGTGTTCTACGCACCTGCCTATGTGCCTGCCTGCCTGCACGCCGTGCACCCTGTTCTAGTAGCCGCAGCAGCAGCATTAAGTGCCCGTTTGCACCCGAGCAGTGGGGTGTGCAGCCCTGCGGAAGATAAAATGCATCACCCCGCGTGCGTCAGGAGATTCCCACCCAGTGCTGCTGCATAAAACACAGACGCTGAGCGCTGTTTTCCATAATAGTGAGCAGAATTCCCTCTGGGTCCTTCTCTCTGCAGTTCCATACACACAGAGACAGTGGGGTTATGTACCAGGTTACGTGTTACTGTATGTCAGTTGTATGACAGAGGAGGGGGGAAGAGCATTAAAAGCAGAGGCTTATAAATCCAGACGCTTTCATGACACCCAGTATAGACACTTCAGAGGGAAAGGATTAAGATCCGTCCAGCTCCACAGAGGACATAATGATACGTGAAGCAGGTTGTCCTTTCGTGGGGACAGAATATTATATGTCAGAATAACCACGGCTTATTTACGCACACATGAATGCTTCAACGCACAGAGCAATGTACAAAGGAAGAGGTAAGCCGCCCATCGGAACAACAGCAGCATTTTCTTACAGATCCTCCCAGTTGGTTTCAGATCAGTCTAACATTCCTCCCTTTCCTGATCAGAGGTCATGGATTTGCCACCCTTTTTCTGTGCGTTCCTGTGATTTTTGTTCAGTGATGTTTCTGAGCCACAATCACGTGTAAGCTCTGGATCAAACTGGATTATTCCATGACCGTCTCTTGCACCACTGTCTGTCTGACTCTGTCCTCTCCAGTGTAGGGCTTCTCAGCACTCTGGTTTTAGAAACCAGATCTGCTGGGCATGTGACTTGTCCAGCTCCTTGTTTCTCATGTTTACTAGGAAATAAATCCTCTTGTGCCAGCAGAGTTCACTGAGATAACAAATGGGCATGACATGTCAGCCATGTTCATATTCCTCTGAAAAAGAGGGTCAGAATATGATCGGTATTGCTGCTTGCTTGGCTGGGTTTTTTGGGTGTTTATAGGTTGGTGTGTTTTTCATTTTTTAGAAAAACAGCTCACGTTTCTAAATATGTGTGTGGCTAGTTTATGATCTACACACACACGAACGGTTATATGCCAGGTGATGTGTGGATGACATATGTGTCATCAATTCAGACGCATTGCCATCAGATGATTTTCCGCTCTGATTGGTTCCTTGAGGCTATAAATTACACAGAAGGAGATGCCTGTCTTCCTCCCATGGAGTCGCTGGCGAGTTCTAACCCTTAGAGTGGCCTTTGGGCTGACAGTGCCCAGGTGCAGGCTTCACACCACTGTGTCCACAAACCCCTCACTGCTGAGTCGTTGGAACCAACCCATAGCTCACCCTCACCAGCTTTTCTGTGGCTGTAAATCTGAGGAGATGGCCTGTCTTCCTCCTGTGATGCTGCAGGTGGATTTGAACCGCGGGAGCAGTATCACTGTTGGTGGCTGCCCGGCTCCCTGTGGACTGAGGCACCGGAGCCCCGTGTGTGTGTGTGTGTGACACATTCTTCTGTGTCAGGTGTCACGTGCATCTTCGTCTGGTGTCTGGTCAGACGAGATTCTCCCCACAAACATTTTGTGTTCTCAATACCATCTCTAGCGTCAGGCAGACACTGCTTGTTTTAATGCAAGTGCGTTTTCATAGCTTTTGTGCTCTAACTTTGGTTTCCTTGTACTTTAGGTGTGGAGAATAAACACCAAGCACAACATCATCTACGTGAACGGCTCTGTCCCCGGACACAAGAACTGCTTAGTGAAGGTACGTGCGTGCGTGGGGGTGGGAGTGAGTGGCTGGCTGGTCTGTGCTGCTCGCTGGCTGCCCTGGTCGGTGGCTGGTTTTGGAATGAAAGGTGTATGATCCCATAACCCCTTCCTGACTTCAAGCCCGCAGGAGGCGCAGAGCCATGAGCCCTGATCAGGAAGGGCCGTGTCAGAGCATCACTAGTCCCCTTTCCCTGAAAAAGACACGGCCTGGGTAGCTTCTCAGGGAGCTGCTTGGACACGGGAGCTGTAGTGGGCGCGGTGGGAATTCAGAGAGGACAGTGGTGGGACACTGGCACTGCGGGGAGATGCCTCTCAGTGCTGCTTTTCCACTGCCCTGGGCGTCGTCTTGATCCAGGTGTGCTCTCACTGTGTAGAAAAGTTTGGGTGGGGGGTGTTTGATTGATTTTTTTTGTTCTGGGTTGTGTTTTATTTCCATTCGAAAGCAGGCGTATGCAGGGTAGACTTAGATGAAGACTCCGGAACCACAGAGGTTCCTGTCAGGTGGAGTACAGCCGGCGTGTTCTTAGGATTCAGCCCAGCGCGGTACAAGTCCTCCCTCTGTTCTGAAAGGCATGGGAGACGCGCTGGCAGCCGTTCCCGGCTTTTTCATCCCTTTTCCAGCAGTAACAAGAATGTTGCCAAGTTTAGATCTCAGGTTGTTTAAATCCTTTTTCTATATGTTCTCATTTTTTCCAGTGAGTCTCGTTGCTAGGATAAGGTACAATGTGGTTGTTGGTTTTCTGGTTTTCGTTGGTTTACGTACAAAAGTCTTGCACATTGTGTTTCGTTGACAAACACTGTGCCTCATGCATTCCTCCGTTCAGGCTGTGGTTCATATTACCATCCCACACGATGATACAATGCTTTCTTAAGCCTTAAAATGAAGAGCTTCACCTGATTTTTTTCTCTCTTTTGAAACACTTTCTTTCCTGATTGAATCGTTCTCAATTTCAAAAAAAGAAAACATTTCTTCACCTGTAAGTCTCACACTTCAGACATGCTTTATATTCTCATCAACTTGTAGACACCGTAAAAGATTGGTTTTGCATCCCTGCTTGATAATGAGCACATCCAGGCCTGCAATTGATTCTTTTTAGGATCTTCTTAATAGGAAAAGTTATTAAGAGAAATGTCCAAAAGAAGATGTTATTTGGGTTGAATGTCTATTGTTTGTCTTTTTCAATAAGTATTTGTTTATTAGTATGAAAACGTTGCTGTATTAAAACAGGTTCTAAGGTGGGCCTGATTCAGGCCATGTCTTCACCATCACTTGCTGCACCTCTGAGCTGGGCAGTGAGTAAGGATGACAGAAGGAGAATTGATACCTTTGAGCTGTGGGGTTGGAGAAGAGCGCTGAGCATCCCATGGACGGCCAAAGATGACCAAGCTGCATCCCTCACACTTTAGATGCTGCTGGGAGCGGCTCTTCCTCAGAGAGGGACATGAGGCTTGGAAAGGCGGAGAATCAGCAAGAGCGGAAGGCCCTCCAGGAGGTGGACTGACCCAGTGAGAGCCGAGGGGAGGGAGTCAGAGATGATGAGGGCGGCCCAGGACAGGAAAGAGTTCAGCTCTGTTGTTCGTAGGGTTACGATGAGTCCTATTCGAGGGCACCTAACAACAACAGTAATTTGTAAGTTAGTTGTTGGAGTATCTTTTCTGTTTTTCATTTCTTATTTGAGAATCAACCTTGAAATTTAGTAAGATGATAGGAAGTAGCAAAATGTATTTATTCAAGGTGTATTGTGAGATACCCTTGTTTCAACTTCGTAATTCCGCGTAACCTAGCTCCGTTCTGAATGCCCCCACATAACAGAAGGGGGGCTGCATTCCCCGGACAGCTGTTCTGGTCGTCAGGCCCTCCCCTTCTCCACCTGGCCGTGAGGGTGGGCGGCGTCCTGCCGCTGTGACTCACTGAGGCCGCGTCGGCTCAGGGGATGGTCTCACCTGGTTGATTGATATCATCCAGCTTTATCATCCATTGTGGGAAACCATTCTGTCAGAAGCTCGGTGACACTACCATCCAGCACTGAAGACACGGGGAGAAGGGGCTGTAACCGCAGGGAGATGGCCGCTTGGGGCGGTTAGCACCCGAGAAACTGCATTTCCAACAAACACGCTTTGATTAAAAAGCTCGTCTTTAAGGAAAAAAAGACACATAGATCTGATAATTAACCATCTTTTGTAACCGTAACAGGCTGTACTAGTCCGTCCCTAGTATTAGTGTGGAGGTTTGAGAAGGGGCTGTTGTGTGAGTTTGTGTTTAAATGTCAGAAGCTTGGTTTGTGCTTAAAAAACATTCACCCCATTCTTCCAAGTGATTCACCACAGAAGAGCGGCCCCCCTGCCCAGGGAGATGGAGTGGTCCCACACCCCCCACCCACGGAGATGGGGTGGGGCCCCCCCGAGGGAGCTGGTCAGGCAGCTTCCCAACACTCACTTCCACCACAGTCTTCTATTTCAGTGTGAGGCGGCCAGGTTTTGTCTGTCGTTTGAGATTCTAACGTAGGTCAGGATAGCCAGCCAGGTAAATGTGGGCCTCTGGTGTGTGGAGTCACGCGTCCACCAGGCCGACCTCGGGCAGCCGTTCCATCAGGTTGCAAATGCACAGGTGTTAATGGATCAACCGTCCCCTCTCTATCCTCCTTCCTGAAGAGGCTGGTCTGCCAGTGGGTACGCGTGCGGGGCATGAGCTGGAAGGTGGACAGAGCGGTGAGGACTGGGCGACGATAAAGGGGTCGGAGTTCAGCAGCACAGCACTCGCGGGCGGCCTGCAGATTCTAATTCACTCACCTTGAGAGCATCAGTAGACGGACAAGGATGTCACCACGGGCATTGTTAGAATACTGAAGTGTCGCGCTTTCCGTCTGAAATGTGGCTCAGCTCCACTAACGTGGAAACAGAATAATTAGCTGTTTAATTCATTTATGACTAAACCTTTGCATTTATCAAATTAGCACAGAAAGTTATATTACCAAATTCTCATGAAGCTTAAATTGGTATGAATATGATTTTTGGCATTAAGGTTCAGATTCAATCCAGGATTAGTGAACTGGAAAAAAAAAACACCCAAATTTATTTTCTTCTAGCTTAATTTAGCAATAATTTTTTAGACTAATTTTAATGGAGATTAAAATAGATCTGTTACTCTGTACTTCACTGTTTCTTGCAGCTGTGTACTTATTTCAACCAGTTACTCGTTTTCTTACTGCCAACATGGTTATGCCTTATTTTACACTGTGTGTATAATTAAATACATTTTTTAGAAATTTCTCTCCAAATGAAGGGTACGGAATGAGTCAGAAACATTGAAGAACCCATAATGTTTTCTGAAAATAAGGCCGAACATTTTCGATCATACCAATATTGTGGCATCTATAGCTGTATCTGTGTGTGTGTGTCTATACCAAAAATCCTTTTGAAAATTGACAGCTTTTAGAATCTAGAGAATTAAGAGCTATTATAAAGACTTGTAGATTTATTATTACAGCTTTTCCTAAATGGTAATCATCAGCTCAGCAGAAACACTGCTAAATTTCTTAACTGAAGTTTGTATAAAATGGACAAATAAATACATATTTATATCCTTAGTACCAAATATAACAAAGTTCTATTTTAATATAGAAGATGTTTTTTCTGTATAAGTGTATCAGGTCTTTCATTTGTGAAATAAATTTGTAATTGCTATATGAGTAATAAATTTTAAAAGTTTATATTTTGAGTAGTTCTAGAAATTAACATGATGAATAAGAGGGTGACCGATTAACTTGAGGGAGATTGGGGTTTTCATTGTCAGATTGATTGAATCTACTAGAATAAAAAATACTGCTAGTCTTCCTGTTGCATCTGTGTAGCAGTAATGTGATTCGCACCGGGAAATGTAGGAGTAGAGGCTGATAAGGCGTGAACGTTAGGCTGTTTTACAGTTTATCTGGCTCCCTTACTAAGGAGATTGTGACTTCTCTTTCCAGGTCAGAGATTCCTTCTTACCTGCTTACAAAGATGACTGTAAAAACCTACCATTCCCGACGTATTTTCCTGACGGGGACGAAGAGGCGCTCCCAGAGGATCTGTATGAGGACAGCATGTGTCAGCCCGGGGCGCCGTCGCTCACCTATGCCTGACTGGCCTGCACGTGGCCGCTCCGAGCCGGGCCAGGGTGACCACTGTGGGACGTCCCTCCCCCTGATCTTAGCCCATGTGGCCCACCTCGTGAGCGGGGCTGAGGGCTCTGCTGATTCTGTGGGCCAGTCCAGTCAGGAGTCGTTTTTTGTGGAGTTTTTTTGTCAGCCCAGAGCTGCTTTGTCAGGGCAAAGACATTATTCTTCCTCCAACTGGATTTTGTTAGAAAATTTACCATGTTAAGCATCTGCTAAGTAGCTCAATTGTACCAAATTTTAGACTGGCAGTTTGCCTGTCAGCAAAATCTTTGCTGTTTTTGAGCATCACTCTTGTATTACACAGTTCTCTGCAAACATGACTTTTGTTAAAGATTCTGTCGTCTTGGAGAGGTTCTTGAGGACCAACAGGAAGCCACGTGGGGGTCATGGTACAAGGTGTTTACGCAGAAGCTGCTGCCAACAAGTCAGTTCCCACTCAGTGAGCCTCCCGCGTGTTCCCGAGGTTCTGGGTCCTGATGAGGGGGGGATGGGCGGCCTCCCGCGTGTTCCCGAGGTTCTCGGTCCTGATGGAGGCCCAGGAAGCGTTTTCTCTCACACTTGGTCAGTTCCAGCTTCCAGAACCTGTCCACCTCTCTGTTAGCAGAGCAACAGGCTACACCTCCAGAAACAACCTCTTTAGAGAAATCATTTCCTGAACTTCACTTTTGTTCTCTGTCTTGGAATTCTGTAGAAAGAAAGGAGAGCTTCATTTAAATTGCGGGCACGTGGATCATAGCTGATGGCCTGATGAAGAAAGGACAGTAAAATAAATGAGGGATGCTGCTTACACTTCTGGTGGGAGGAATGATTCCTGTTTCATTTGATCACTCAATTATAAGTCTAATCATTTTTCTTTGAAGCCTTCCAAAAAAGAATTTGCAGTGTCCTGGGACTGTGCGTCCAGCAGACTCGTTAATTGTCTGCTATTGAAAATGTGAACCTCCCCTGGGTGTCTCATGATGAGGAAATTAAAGTGTGTTTACTGATTGGTACTTATGACAAACAGTTAATTAAACTTAAACCTCTTAAGTGAAAGTAGCCGAGCTGCAGATGTCTCTCCTAGGTCAGCTGCAGACACTGGGAAGGACATGGCAGGTGACCCCTAAGAAGCTGTTCAGCTCACTCTTCTCCTGGGACTCTTTAAAATGTAACTTGAGTAAACATTTATGAAGCATATTGATTTTCTCTTCAAGCATACACATCTCACACATTTGGGACATACTCTTGGGAGGAGCCAGTCCTTGGGGAAAGGAGGTCAGAGAAAGTGGGAGGCCTTCAAGGAGCTGACCGACTGACAGTGACCAACAGTGGGCTCGAGCCGCCCAGGGCCGGTGCAGGATGGTGTCACTGAGAGAGCCCAGCAACTTGCACGCTTTGCTCTGTCATGCGGTGTAACCACACTGAGAGAGAGAGAAAGAAGGGGGGGGGGAGAGAGGAGAGGGAGAGAGGATAGAGCAAGAGGGGGAGAGAGGGAGGAGAGAGAAAAAGGAGAGGGAGAGAGAGGAGAGGATAGAAGAGAGAGGAGAGGAGACAGGAAGGAGAGGGAGGAGAGGGGAGAGAGAGAAAGGAGAGAGAGGTAGAGAGGAGAGAAAGGGGGGGGGAGAGAGTGTGAGAGGATGGGTGTGGATGTGTGTGAGTACATGTGAGAGCATGTGCACGTGTGTGTGTCCTTTGGGGGAGTGGGAGTGAGGGCCACTGGGGGGGGCCTTCTTATCCACTGCCCTCCCTTCCCCTTGGCCTCAGCACTCTCCAGCCCCCACCCTGTCCCCAGTCCCTTTAAGCCCCAGGGCTGGATTCACACGTATGAATAGGCCCTTCAGGGACCTAACCTTTCCCTCTTCCAGGGACAGTAAAAATGAATGCTGGGAGCATCAATACTTAATGAGAGGAAGGCCTGCATACTAATGAGATGGCCCCTGAGGGGAGGAAGCGAGGGGACCACAGCCCATAAAGGGCTAGGGGCCTGCGGCCTGCCTGGAGGTGACCTGTGCAGTTGGTGGGTGCTGCTGAGGTGGGGGCTCTGGGGGACCCCCTCCACAGAAGGAAGGAAGGGTGCAGAGGCAGGCCCTCCAACCCCCCACGCTCCCCTCCCACCGGGACAGAGCTGCTGGGCCAAACAAACGCCAGTGGTTCTGAGGAAGCTCCGGGGAAGAGGACAGTCTCCTCCCATGTGGTTTGCAGCCTCAGAACCCTCGAGGGTCAGCTGGGGGCCAGTTCTGAGAGGGGGCAGCAATGAGTTTTGAGTTTTCCTTAGAGCCAGTATTTACCTCCAGGGGGCAGGCAGCAGCCTGTGGGTGAAAGGAGACGTGAACGAGGCAGACCTGAGTTCAAATCCTACCCCAGCTCCCAGCTCATGTAGTGACCTGTCTGCCACTCAGTGTCCTCGCTCAGCCTGGACGACAGTCCTTGCTTACAGGAGAGCCCTGGACATGTCCCCCTTTCTCCTTCTCACTGTTAGAGCAGATTGTTGACAATGTCAGTCTGTCCTCCACTTACCGTGATGTTGCCTTTTGGCCCAGTGGTGACGGGTTTTGTCTTCCTGGTGTTGAGACGTAATCTCTCTTGAAGGCTGTGGTCTTTGAGCTTCTGCAGTAAGTGCTTCAAGTGCTCTTCACTTTCTGCAAGACAGGTCGTGTCATGTGCATAAAGCGGGCTGTCCACGAGCCCTGGTACACACCCACTGCTGACAAAGGTGGGCAGTTGGAGCCCGTCGGTTGCTCTGAGAGGGTGAGGGTCCGCAGACAGCTCTAATACCCCCACTGCCACCAGGAACTGGAATCTATGACAGAAACAGGTCCTCGCTTTCGCTGGGACCACTGACGTGCTGGTCTGGTAAACAGAAGGTTGGCAGTTCAAGTGCACTCAGTGTTAGGCTAAAAATCAAAATGGAGGTTGAAGCTCAACTCAAAAATCCTGTCAGGATATTTTCCAAAACCAGAACTCAGAAAATCCTGTGTCAGGACATTCCCCA
>NW_006399777.1:663106-713716 GCF_000299155.1 Elephantulus edwardii
CAGAGCACACGCGTGTGACACCTTCAGACAGAG
Source organism: Elephantulus edwardii (assembly GCF_000299155.1). Taxonomy (NCBI): domain Eukaryota; kingdom Metazoa; phylum Chordata; class Mammalia; order Macroscelidea; family Macroscelididae; genus Elephantulus; species Elephantulus edwardii. The sequence goes on from NW_006399777.1 coordinate 663,140, forward strand.
CGCAGAGCTCACGCGTGTGACACCTTCAAACAGAGCACAGAGCACACACGTGTGACACCTTCAGACAGAGTGCAGAGCACACGTGTGACACCTTCAGACAGAGCGCAGAGCACACGTGTGACACCTTCAGACAGAGCGCAGAGCTCATGCGTGTGACACCTTCACCTTCAGACAGAGCTCAGAGCTCACGCGTGTGACACCTTCAGAGCTCAGAGCTCATGTGTGTGACACCTTCAGACAGAGCTCAGAGCACACGTGTGACACCTTCAGAGCTCACAGCTCACACGTGACACCTTCAGAGAGAGCTCAGAGCTCACGCGTGTGACCCACGGTCCCCCGGTGCCGACCAGGCTGCACGTGTGTGCGGCCCTGGCTGTGCTTCTCCGTGTCTTCAGTTGCCCAGCTCTCGGTTCCCCTGTCAGCGCTCCCTCTCTGCTTATTAACACCCATGTGGAAGCCGTGGGGTGTCGTGGGAGCACCCTCGCAGCTCCCTGGGGTCTGGCTGCCTCAGATCATCTCAACAGCAGCCACTTGGTCCCTTCCTGGAGGAGCCAAGGGCTGGAGCTCCACCGCCAACCAGAAGGTAGTGACCCGACCTGCCATCTGCCCTCCTCTCATCGCTGCTAGGTGCCCAGACTGTCCTCAATTTGGTGCGAGAGTCGAGCCGCCCACAGAACTTCATTTGTTGTCGTTTCTGTGGAGCAAGCGGCTGACCAGTCCTTCTTCCCCCAGAGCCTCTGGGTGGGAAGTCCACAGGGCTTGGCTGTTGCCGCCTGGGCGCCTCTGTCCCTGAGAGGACACCTACTGAGGGCCCACGTGTGACAGTTCCTCTCGGAAAACGCAGGAGACTGAACAGAGCCCACAGTGCTGCGTCTGCGGATGTGCTTGCTTTGGTGTTGTTTTAATGACTCTGGGGCAACAGCTCAGTCTTTCTAGAACTTGACATTTTAGCTATCTAAACTCTATTGTCTCTTGACACAACAGTTTTGGGAGACAAAACTGTAACTTTATTGAAATCCAAAGATAACGTGTCTGCTTTTGTATTGTTGTTGTGGGGTGCCATTGAGTTGACCCTAGGAACAACAGAACCACACATCACCCCCTCCTCATATCCACACGGATTGTTGTCAAGCCCTGTCGAGGTGAAGCCGACCCATAGCTGACCCTCTGACAGGTTTTCAGAGACAGTAAATCACACAGGAGGAGACTGCCCATCCTTTCCCTGTGGACCAGCGGGTAGATTCGAACCACGTGCCTTTGGGATGGCAGTGCAGTTTCTTACCACTAGGCCACCAGAGCACCCTGACTCAAGATTAAAGCGGGTAAGGAGCCGTGCTGCCAACCCAAAGGCAGGTGGTATGAACCCACCAGCTGCTTCACAGAAGAAAGATGGCAATTTCCTTCCGCGTGCTTTTCAGCCTCTGGAGACCTGGAGGCTCAGCTGTGAGTAGATTCCCACTCGATGACAATGACTAACTCTGGATGGCACGTAACACAGCGACATCTGTGTGGATTAGAAAACTTGATCTACTCCTCACGGGTCAAAACCAAGCCAAACCTATGGCTGTCAGGTTGATTTCCACTGTTGGTAACTCCACGCGATACAGAACGAACTGAGCTCCACCAGGGTTTCTCGGTCACAGTATCGACACCGCGGATCTCCACACCTTTCTCTCTTTTGCCACTGGGGGATCAGAACTGCCCTTCCCAAGTGGTAGGAAACTGCTTCAGGGGAACCTTGTTGAACACATCAACGTAAATATTTTCTGGTTATCCTTATCTTAATGTGTGCTCCCTCGAAAGAAACTGTAAGACAGAGATTTGAAAAGTGGCCTCGGCAAACACTAGCCAAGACCAGGAAATGTGAAGTAGAGACAGAAGCTAACAGTCCTTCTCCTCAAGCTGGTGCCAACTGTGGCAACGGCCCAGGTGCTTGTGCCCCTCTGAGGGCTCACGCAGAGCTACCTCAGCCTCGGGGTGGCCACGTTGAGGGTATTCACCTACCCAAGTCCTGTCTGTCACTGGATGAATGTTGCTTTGAGGACATGATCTTCTAAAACCTGCAGCTTATTTTACCTCCAGGCCAAGAATGCTCCCTCCTCCAGAGGGCAGTGAGAAGCCTTCCCAGGAAGCAGCGTTCAGAGGGTGGAAATTAATGCCCAGGGTGCCTCATGCTTGCACCCCTTCATCAGAGAAGATTCCAGAAAAATAACTCCCTTGGTCTACCAGATGCAAAGACAAAAAAATCACTTCCCTCCCTGTCCCCGTGTTTCCTGGCCATATGCCCATTCTGCAGGGCACCATTACGGTCCTCGATTTACTCCTAATGGCTTTGCAGGGTCTCAAGAGTCTACTCTCATCAATGTTTGGCCATAAAGGAAAAGAGCTGTCTGCAGTTTTGATGACTGTTGTGTAAGTTGTCAGTTACAGGGCGAGACTGGACTCCTGCTCGCCTCTGTCCCATTTCTCTACACATTTAATGGCATCTCCGGGCTCTGTTTACTGTGCTGAGGCCACAGGGGAGGAGAGGAGGGAAGTTCTGGAAATCAGAATTATCCTTATTGAAAAGCACCCTACATGCACTTGAGCGCCCTCTTTCAGAGGCAGCTGGGATGTGGCCACACGCTGCCATGTTACCCCCTCTGGAAAGCCACCTCCTCACGGGGACCCGCATCTGATGACAAAGTCAACCCCCAGGACACCAATACGACAAGATCAAGGCTGACTCCCAGTTCAGGCAGAAGGATTCTGCTGAGACACGCCACGTGGTGCTCTGCAGCAGGAACGCCACCAGTGGATGGTTTAACACGCACACACCGCCCCGCACAGTATGTTATTGCCGCTGGTGGTGGCCATGACGCTGTCACACAGTGGCCACAATAGAACGTGGATCCCGGGCCATCCTCATAACTGCCCCGGCTAAGCCCGCTGTGGCTGCCACGGTGCTGTCCAGGTCGCGGAGGTCCGCCTCCTCTTGGCTGACCCTCAGGAGGCTAGAATTCAGGGCCCAGGTCCGGAGGCAGGCTCCCTCTGTCTGCAGGTTCTGCAGGTTCTGAGGAAGGCCGGGTCTCCTCCAGCACCTGCAGGCCTGGGACGCCTTCAGGATCTCTGTGCGTCTTGGCATTGATCTCTCCTGGACTCAGGAGACTCAGCACAGACTCTGGGCCCAAAGAAGGTCCTCCCTTCTTGACTCTTCGTTCTCGGGAACCTTGAGGCTCCTGTCTCTTTCCAGCCTCCATTTCTCTCTTGTAAAATAAAAGGTGATGAGGGCCACACCCCAGAGAAACCTCTTCAATCAGAGCAAGGCTGTGCGGGATGAGCGAGGTGGCTTCCTTTCTTAAGCGTTTTGCAACTGGACAGTCCTTTCACCTCGCGAGAGATTATCACATCATCACATAACTGCCACACTCCTGGGACTCCGGGCCCGGCATCGCCCTTAGGGGCAACATTCAATCCGCGGCAGGGGCCGGCAGGTTGACCGCAGCTCAGTGTCCGCCTGTGACGGAGGCTCCTTAATCAACTTAGCATTTTAGAGGACAAAATTCAATCCAGAGCCTCCGCACATCAATCACAATAATGAAATAGCTTTGCCGTTTTTGAGTCTTCTGCAGTCTGTCAGTGACTTCACCAACATTTTCATATTGCGACTAGGACAGATCTGCCCACCTAACAATTCATGGAAACACTTAATCATTTTCATTTTGAAGTTTCTTTCTCATGGAGCAACAGACAAATCTTTGGGCGAAGTCCCAAACCTAAAGATACTTCTGAAAACGTCATTTCCCAATGAACTCCAGAAACCACATTACAGCCACATTTATTTCTTTAGGATCGATCTCAGGGGCTTTGAAATGCCTTCAAGGCGGAAACATTTGTACTAGAATATTTTTACCAGAAAATTCATCACAAATTTCTATTACATTTAATACCAACTTCGAAGGTGTTCTTCTTCTGAAAAGCAATAGAGAAAATGGCAGGATTGCAAACAGTGGTATTACTGGAACTATTCTCTCAACACTAGTGCCCAGGTCTAAATGAAATCCTCAGGCGTTTCAAGCATTGCTTAGTGAAACGGAGAATTGGAGAAATAAAGGCCCATGTGGCTGTTACAACGGGTCCCAAGGAGGCAGTGACGTTGGGCATGCAGGACCACGCAGGGTTCCGTCCCAGCAATGGCACTGCTGTGGTTCAAAAACCGACTGGACGGCTCCTAACAGCAGCACTCAGACATCGACATCCTGGTTTCTTCTGGCAATAGAACCCAGCATCTTCTGTCATTTCTCCTGGAAATCTTCAGAACTTGACTCTTTTCAGTGACCTTGTATTTGTTGTATTAGTAACATCCTTCTCCACAATTGCTGTGCCCTGATATTTCATAGCACATTGCTCAAGGACAATTCTAGATGCTGGGAAGAAAAAACCCTTCCGCCTCTGTATAATCTCAGAAAAGGGGAATGCATCCAGCAATCATGATCCACTTTGAGTCTTTTCTTCTAACAGAGGAATCTGAAGGATCACAGGGTTTGAGCACACAAAATGCACCCAGAGTGCACGGAAATTGCTCTGAACTGTTACACATTTCTTTTGAGGGCAAGCATGTATCTGAGTCAGTGTGTCTGAGGGCAATTGTCTAACTTGTTTTTGAAGCATGCATATATGTTATTAAAATTAAATAGGCACCACAGCAATTGCTTTGAATTTACACCAACAAAAGATTGTAGAGGGAAAGAATATTTGTTTCAAATGCTCTGTATGTGGTGATAATAAAAAGCAGGCCCAATTTAGGTTTGTTCTTAAATATTGGTTTTCTTTTCTGTGCATACAAAGCATCCTTTCATTATTTGCATCCAGAGGGACCTCTCCGCTTCCTGCCCACTACTGCTGTCTTGTGAGGACCACAAGCGGGTGGCTTTAAAGAACAGAGATTTCTTTCCTTCCATTTCTTTAGGCTAAAAGTTCAGACCAGGGGCTAGGGCTTGTAGCTGTCCTCCACACTGCCTGGTGTCTGGACGTGTAGAAAATCCTCCCATGGCACTTGGCTTGGCTTCGCCTCCCTCTGTGCTCTCTTCACACCCCCACATCCTGGTCCCTGTGCTCTTCACATAAATCAGCAGTGATTAGATGTGGGAACCACCCATAGCAGCAGTCAAGAAATCAAAAGGCATGTTGCAATGGGCCAGTCTGCTGTCAAGAACCTCGGCACAGGGATAAAGAGCAAAGGTGCCAGTTTAAAGACCACGGTGGGCCTGATCCAAGATATAGGGGGCTTTTTATTGCTTTCTATGCATCTGAAAGTTAGTCTGACAATAACTAAGGAGAATAAAAGAAGCACCAGTGCCTTTGAATTGTGGTGTTTGTGAAGAGCACTGACTACCCATGGACTGCCGCAAGAGCCAGCAAGCTTGTCTTAAAGAAGTGCAACCAGAGTGCTTCTAAGGAGCCAGGAGGGTGAGGCTTCATCTCACACACATCGGAGACACTGTCCTGCTGGGGAAAATGGAAAGTCAGCACAAGACCCTCACAACCGACTGACAGTGTGTGTAACAATGGGCTCCGTGTCAGAGACCATGAAGGTGCAGGCCAGGGCGAGGTGGGGCTCTGCTGTTCAGAGAGTCACTCTGAGACATTGTTAACTCTGTCATTGACAACAACATACATTATACAGTGAGCTCTGGTGGCCGGACGGGTAAGCAGTCATGCTGCCAACTCAAGGCGGTCGAAATCCACCAGGAACTCGACAGAACAAAGATGAGCCCTATCTGAAAAGTCAGCTGTAAGCGGCTTCCAACTCGACGGCGATAAGAGAGAGATACTTGCATGATCTGAGTCGAAGTCGCAAGACCATGTTAAATCACATTATCTCTACAGACGTAGGCTCAGGATTCCATATGTTTGGGGGTGAGGAGGCAAAACAATTTAACCCATAAAATCATTCTACCCTTTTTCCTTTGCTCCTTTACAGAGATACCACTTTTCAGCCATAACTCTGGGAACATCTGAAAGAGTGATAATGTTTAATGAAGGCCAGGATGTGGGGGATCTTGGGAAGATGGCTTAAGGGAAGTAAAGAGGGAGAAGCATGCTCAAACTAGCTTGAATGAATTAAGATTATTCTAGTTTTGGGGGGAAACGATCCAGTCACGCTGTTAAAATTAAGCAACTTCGTATCTTCAGTGCTGCTGTCAGGAATCTCTCCAAAGTGCCGAAGGGCAATGATGTCAGTCTGGAGACTAAGGTGTGCCCGATCCAGGCATGGTTTTCACTATTGCTTGATACGCGTCAGTGTACTGGACAGTTGACAGAAGAGATCTGTGGTTGGCAGAAGACTTGATGATTTGAGCTGTGGTGGAGAAGAGTATTGAATATACCATGGGCTGCTAGGAGAACAAACAGGTTTGTCCTGGAGAGGGTGAGACCAGGCTGCTCCTTGGAGGTAAGGATTCTGAAGCTTCATCTGATAAACTTAGGACATGTTGCCAGGAGGGACCAGCCCTTGGAGAGGGACATTATGCTTAGAAGGGTGGAGGGACAGTGCAGGAGAGGAAGACCATGGATGAGATGAATTGATTCAGTAACTGGAGTAATAGGGGTAGGTGTGTTGGAGACAGTGAGATTAACTCAGGTTAGGGTAGGTTTCAGAGCTATTGTACATAAGGTCGCCATGAGTTGGAGGTGACTCGACAACACATAACAACAGTAACCTTCAAGGCAACTATCCCTTCGTGGGACCAATTCTACTGGAATAAGCCCCTTAGTTCAGAAGGACTTAGGAGCTGTAGTGCTTGGACCTTGTTTAAGGTAGAACAAAGAGAGGGAAGAAACTGAGTGTGTGTGAAATTTGAAAATATCATTGTATGTCTGAGTGATGGATTTCACACAGCTATTATGGCCTAGGGGTAAGGAGCTTCACCACCAAGCCAAAGGTAGGCAGTTCAAATCCATCAGCTGTTCTGTAGAAGAGAGATGGGTAATCTCCTCCCATGTGATTTACAACCTCTGAAACCTGCTAGGGGGTCAGCTATGAGTCAGTTCTGAGTGGACAGCACATAACAGCAGCAGCATTGAAACATTTACAGCTGTCATACTTGATTTGGAAAGATTCTCACAGTATTTTCTTAAGTGGAAGAGGAAAAAAACCAAGAGAGATGAAAATGCTTACCAAGAAGGCCCTCCTTATAGATGTGAATACAGGCGTTTATATGATTCTAAAACATGGAAGAAAATGTGAAGGAATTAATATTACCAGGCTGATCACAGAGAAGAGACGGGAGAAAGAAATAAAAGGGAAGGGGGATGAGATAAAAGGGAAAAAAGATTCCCACAAGAAAAGTCACCACAGAAAATAGGATCACATGTGTGGATGATAACATGTGTGTGTATCAGGCGCAGGGAACTGTGTGTGGACGATAACATGTGTGTGTATCAGGCACAGGGAACTGTGAAGCAGCAGAGACACTGTACGTTCACCATGTTCAGAAAAGCCACAGACATGCTGGGTTATTGAGCACTTGAAATGTGATTAATGTACCAGAGAAATGAAATCTTTACTTTTATTCAATTTTAATTTACTTAAATTAAAAATAGTCAAATATGGCTATTATAGCTACAGAGAAAGATTTTCTGTAAGTCGCTGAGTTGCGGTTAATTACACTTTCTTCTCTCCATCCATATTTCGTTAATGTCGCTGCCGTGAAGAGTGGTTTAATTATGTAATCAGAGGGAGAGGCATTTGTAGAGAAGTGCTGCGATGAGGAGCTGAGGCCGCTTCCGCTGAACTCGCTCCTGGCCTGGCTGCTCCCCTGCCGGTCCTCTGGGCCAGTTTTTTTCAAGCTCATTGCTTGCCTCACCGCACCTCTGTTTCTTGACTGAGTAAAATGGTCATCACCCCCCTCGATTGATAATTACTGGTGATACTATCAGTCGAGCCTGTCCAGCCTCACCCACAGTGACCCCACCTGAGGTTTTTCCACGCTGCAGCCCGTATGAAAGCTGAGTGTTGTGTCTCTGTCTCCAAAAACCGCTGAGTGGATGAGACCGTCCAGCTTGGTAGATCCTGACTTGACCGCAGTGGGGCTTGGCTTGTGATGTGGTCAAGAGTCCCACTTAGGTACATGTGATGAGGAATCCGGAAGGTAGGTGGGCTCACCAGGAGGTCAGGTGGTTTGACGGAAGGTTCATGATCCAAAGAGCAGATTTCAGATGATGTCTCGTTTCTGGTTCTGTGAGGGGCCCATTGATGCCAATATCCTTGCCTGAAAGCAAATGGCTCCTTTTGTTCCTGATAATAAAGTCCTACATGAATATACCACAATGATAGAGCCTCCATCACCACATCCGAAGGGGAAAACAAGCCTGCACCCAGCCTCTCCACATCTGGAGGGGAGCTGACCATGGAGGGGGAACCATTAGAGTAAAAACGAGTCTGCACCCAGCCTTTCCACCTGCACAGGGAGCTGACCATGGTGGGGGGCCCGTTAGAATGAAAACAAACTCCACCTACACTTTCCACATCTGTAGGGAAGCTGGCCATGATGGGGGACACAGTAGAATGTGGAGGGCCCATTAGAATGAAAACAAGCCTGCACCCAGCCTTTCCACCTGTACAGGGAGCTATGGCAGGGGACCCATTAGAATGAAGAGCATTTCCTGGGCTGACAGCAGAGAGTAATGATAAAAGCCCACTACAAATGCTGTTCCAATTAGGCAAAAAGCTACGGAGAGGCATCAAATCCCGATGTACATCAAAAAATTTCTCCAACAGGGTAAGGTGGAAACCCTCAGAATGGAAAAAATATTTGGCAATGACATACCTGATAAGGGCCTTGGATCTAAAATTTATAGAACAATCCAGCACCTCAGCAAGAAAAAAGTGAACAACTCAATTGCTAAATTGGTATAGAATATGAACAGACACTTCACCAAAGAAGACATTCAGATGGTGAACAAACACATGAAGAAATGCAAATCAGAACAACCATGAGATACATCTCAGCCCATCAACAAGACTAAAATTCAACAACAAATCCCCATTTGATTTGAGGCTGAGAAGAGGTCGGAACTCTTATTCACTGGTTGGAATGTAAAATGGTGCAACCACTACGGCAAGGGGTCTGGTGCTTTCTTAAAAAGCTGGAAATAGAAATACCATTTGATCCAGCAATTCCACTATTAGAAATATACCGGAAAGAAACTACAGCTGCAATTCAAAGAGATGTATGCTCACCATGTTTATTGCTGCCTTACTCACAATAGTGAAGAGACAGAAGCAACCCAAGTGCCCATCAGGAATGAATGAATAGAAAAATTATGATACATCCACACAACGGAATATTATGCAGCATTGAAAATCAACCTCAAAAACCTGGCAAAGGGCCAGCTCGCATCAGAACGAGTCAGAACAAGTCAAGGGGGCGAGGAGGGCAGAGCCTAAGAGACTGGTTAGTCACCCTCACACAACCTTCAGTGTTGTGTTTTTAAAGAAAAAGACTTTCTTTAGCCCTGTGTTAAAGAGAAAAAGACGGAGAATGAGAGAGCTGTAGATCAGAGCAACAGCCACGCAAGTCCCGCAAGTCCCACACTGCGAAGGGGATTGGTCTCAAACAAAAACATCGAGCTGTTGTTCTGAGCCTTCAGGTCGGACCTGCCTCCCAGCGGACGCCCGCAGGCTTCCAGGCTGTAAACAGCTCGGTGGAGGGTAACCGTCTCTCTCAGGCGCAGCCCCCGGTGCACTCCAACCACACACTTTGGGGCTGGACTCGTGACCACCAGCCACCAGAGCTTCCTATATGCATTTTAGAACCCTGGACTTTTATGTTTTTAGTTTTTAAATGTCATTTAATATAATGTAAGGGGAGCTCTGGTGGCCCAGTGGTAAGAAGCTGTGCTGCAATCCCACAGGCATGCAGCTCGAATCCACCGGCTGTTCTGTGGAAGGATGGACAACCTTCTCCCGTGTGATTAACAGCCTCTGAAAACCCACTGGAGGGTCAGCTACAGGTCAGAACTGACTTGACCACACACAACAATATAATTTTCATTTCTTGGTGAGAATATACAGAGCAAAACATATGCAAATCCAAGTACGTCTACATAAACAATTCAGGGCCCTAATTACATTCTTCAGGGTAATCACTGTAAAAGGCTTCTCCCTGCCTTTTCCAGATGCTTCCATCACCACTAAGATCGACTCATATCTCCTCTAAACTTCTTGCCCAACTTTGGAAACTGTTGTGGTCGTGGGATAAGTCTTTTAAAGGATTCATATTTTATTTCTATATCTTTCTGGGAACGATAATCCTTGGTATGACCCAAACAATTAGTGCTAACGCTAGTCTTTAAATCTGTAGGCACTGAGGGTTAAAAAAAAAAGAGAAAGGGCACTTTCTTTTAAGCGGCTTAATTAAAGTCTTTAGCTCCTTTGTCTTTTTATTGCTTTCTTCTAAAGCGTTTCTGCACTGCACGCCTGCTTTGGCAGAGCATATTGAAAAACAGTTATTAATGACTGTTATCATAACCACTTCACAAAGCAAGACTCCACTGAGTGCTTCCAAGAACAGTTGCAACCAGCACCCGTCAGAGACAAGCAACTTGAGAGGAAAATATTCACATGCATCATCAAGAGCTATTATTAAACTCTTTTCAAAGTTTCTGAGTCATTACCTAAAGGAAAATTCAACTTGGATTGAACTTGAGGAGAGTGAGGTACCGGTCGTTTGACCCTTTTTCTTTACATGGCTGGCCGTCCCTTGGAGGAGGAGAGTTGACTCCCCGCTATCCACCCGACTCCTCTGTACAAACAGGAGGGGGTGTGGGAAATGTGCTTCCTCACGTCCTGTTTCTGTGCAGGCATTTCTGTCCAGGCCATGACTACCATGGGCTGCTGACTCCCCACCCCCCAACCCACCCTGGAGATGCCACAGGTGCAAATATAAGCTTGGGCCCAAGTCAGTGTCCCAAGCTGAGGCCCCTGGGGAGTCCGAGGTGTCCAGAGCAGCCTGGGGAGATGGGACTGCAGCTGGGGGCCAGGCTGGGGGCCGGAGTTTACCAGAGGGTGCAGGGCTGTGGAGGGGTGAGGAAGGCCTCTCAGTTCTCTTGGTGAACTGCCCCGCTTGAATGGTCCCTGAACCAGTCATTGCTGATGCCTTTGGCACAGAAGTCAAGAGCAGAGGACAGGAAGCCCAGGTCCTCAGCGCAGATCAAGGTATAAAAAGTCCCCAGGTTACCAGCGGCCAGCTTCCAGAAAACCTGCACTTGCCCTTAATGTTAAGATAATCAGCCTTTTTGAAACAGTCGAAGCAACTCCTACCAACCCAGGAAAAGCATTTTGGTGGAGGTGATGCGATTCAGGCAACCATGCTGCTGTTGGTTGTTGGGCGTCATCGTAAACAAGGATGTTGTGAAACAGGAAACAGCCCGCCTGGCCCTACCTCGTCCTCAGCCTGCTGTCTTTCCCAGTCACTGTGTCAAACGTTCAGTGGTACTCTGCTTCCCCAAGCGTGGAGGGCTTTGCCAGGAACTGGCCTTCCCTGAAAATAGGTCCAAAGGACGTGGGAAGCGGCCTCACAGCCCTGGCTTCTGAGGGGCGCTCTGGGCGCACTTCCCCCAAGATGGATTTGCCTGGCTCGTTTTGGTTTGTGGGTTGGCATCTAAGGTACAGTTTATATATTTTACCAGTACTACATTTCAAAGGCATAGATTCTTCATTTGTGGTTATTATTTTTGCGTGCATGTGAGTCAATTGAAAAGACCCTGACTTGGGCCAGGTGCACCTTCATCTTTAAAATGTCACCCTTGCTCTTCAGCCCTTTGAAGGGTCCTTGGCAGATTTGCTCACCGTGGTCTGTCATTTGTAACACCCTGCAGTCTGCCATTTGATTTCCTGACTGCCGCTGCCAAGGGCGAGGATTGTGGACCCACGTGAGATGAAATGCTTGACTTCACTCTTTCTCACATTCATTGGTCCAGGTTTACCCTTTTACACCCAGCATTTTTATTCTATTTATGTTAAAGTATAATCCACCCTGCAGGCTGTTTTCTCTCAGTAAGTGACCTCATTGGATTTGCTTCAGGACTCTTCCACTTCATGCAAACAAGGTTGTGTTATCGGCATAATTCAAGTTGTTCATGAGTCTTCCTCCGATCCTAATGTACATTCTTCATACAGACCATTCTCTCAGATTATTCGCTTAGTATATAGGGTGTACAGGTTGGAAAGACACGGTAAAAGAATAACATTTTGATACACACCTTTCTTGACTTTAAGTCAGGCAATATCTGCTTGTTTTGTTTAACGGAAGTTTGAACAACTGCCTCTTGGTCTATATATAGTTTCTGCATGAATACAATTAAGTGTTTTGGAATTCCCACTCTCCCCCATGTTACTCATATTTTACTATGATCCACACAGTAGAATTCAGTTGCATTGTCAATAAAAATCAAGTCTCCTTCTTGTGCTCTTTCAGTCAAGACCCATCTGATTTCAGCAATCATGTACTTCGTTTCATGGCCCCTTCTGAATTCAGCTTCAATTTCTGGCAGCTCCTGTCAATCTGCTGCACCAGCCATTAAGATTCTTCTTGTGTGTGATATTAATTATGTTGTTCAATAATTTATGCAGCCTATTGGATCACCTTTAAAAAATGTAAAACTGCGATCTCCTCCGGTCGGCTGGTCTTCAGCTGTTCTTGGCAGCGGTGAGGGAGCACGCCCAGGGCTGCATCTATTGTTGACACTGAAGTGTCTCAATGGTTTCCCATCGATTCTACCTCTTTATCGTTGCACAATCCTCAGACCAGCCAGCGCTTCTCTCATCACTATTCAGTTCCTGTCCTGTAGAGTTTCGAAGGCTTTAATCTTCACCGAGCAGAACGTCACATCTACCTCCTGAAGAGGGGCTACTGGCTTCAAAGCACTGATGTCTCAGTTACCAACCAAGCTCTTGCTTTCATGGTTCCTTCCTCTTCTCCTATGGAAATGATGAGTTCCCAGATCCTAAAGTGTTGGGGGCTGACACTCAGATGAAAATTTCTTCTGGAAATTTCTATGGCCGGATTGTGCTGTCTCGCTCAAAGCTACTGCCTTTTCACAAAAGCAGCCTACATCTGATGACTGGATGATAGGAGGGGACAAAGCCCTGACCCCCACATCCAATGGGGGACAACTCTCTGGGGGCCTAAACCCCACACCCCCTAAGGCTCCGTCTCTGCACTGCATCTAACATTCCTCTCAGCTCCTTTTTGCCTGTTTTACACTTCTCCATAATCTTCCTGCCCACAAATCCCTGGCTGAGGCAGCTTCCTGGACACTGGACCCGAGATGCCACTGAAACCCAAGCCATGATCACCTGACCCATCAAGCCCCCCCCCCGCCCCCCGCGGGTCCTTGTGCTGCTGGTCAATTGGCCGACGTCTGTCCCCCTCCCTCCACTAAAGCGACAGTGGAGGGGCAGAGTGTGAGATGACAGGGCCAAAGGCTGGTGCTGCTGCCCTTATGAGCTTGACTTCTATTGTCGGACACGTAATGTCTGGGGAGGAGGCAGCAGCCGTTCAGGGGCCGGATTCCTGTCTTCTAGGAGTTGTTATGTGCTCCCGCGTCAGAACCGGCTCAGTTGCCCTCCAGCCACTTTTCCGAGGCTCCAAGTCGCTGGGAGGAGAGGGCCCACCTCCTCCTGCTCTAGGTGGGGGTCCGGTCCCCAGTCTGTTCACCATGGAAGTTGCCATGTTGCTGTGGTGCTGAACAGGGGCGCTGGTGGTGCAGCTGCACTGCTAACCCAAGAATTACCCTTCTCGGGGTTCCAGGTCACAGGGCTCCTCCAGAGAAAGATGGGTCAGGTCCTCCGAGATTCACAGCCTTGGAGAACCCACCGCGGGGACAGTGAAGCTGACTTAATGTCAAGAAGAGAGACTCTGAGCCTGAACAGGTTTCATGGTGCTTCTGGACCAAGACAGATGGGAAGGTCTGGACCTTGAAAAGCAGCCAGAAAACTCTACAGATCATGACAGTTCAGCCTCACTGTGGGTGAACACGCCGGGACCTGGGGACCAACCTCGTGGGACTAAGGACAGTGTTAGGGGAAGAGAGACCCTGAGGTCCCTGAGAGAGGGAGCAAAAAATGGAAATTCAGACAAAAACACAGGAGATGAAGACTGGAGACTGGCCCCTCCCTCCAGCCCTCCCTGCTTCGGATGGGAATCTAACACAGCGGACCCCCATCCCCAGCGGGTTTTCAGAGGCTCTAAGTCACACGGGAGGAGACTGCTCACCTCTCTCCCTCAGAGAAGCTGGTGGATTCGAACCAGAGAGGCGCAGCCTTTGGTGAGCAGAGCTGTTTGGTACCGAGGTGGCCGAGTGCTCCCTGGAGACAGAACTACCTCTCACCAAAACAGAAGCTCTGTGAGGACGGGGATTTTCATGGGGTTTGGTCACTGTTGTGTCATCAGCTCTTAAAACCAGGCTTGGCAGGAGGTGGGCAGATCTGGGCAGGAAAGAGGTCACGGTGACAGGGTGACGAACCACAGTTCAGCTGGGCCCTGGAGGGGCAGTGAGGCCATGAAGTCTGCGGGTTGACTCCTGGGCTGCGGTCATGGGCAGACTCGAGTTGAAATCCTGGTTTTACTCCTTACAAGCTCCATGACTGCTGTAGTCACTTAACCTCCCCCAGGCACGCAGTTCTCTGCTCAGTGCTGAGTCTTGGCATACACACAGGTACACACGGGCCTCAATATACAGACACAAAGGCCTATGCACACGCTGTTATGTGCTGTTGAGTCGTTGAGACTCATAGCGACCCTGTATACACCAGGCCTGAAACCTGCTCGATCTGGAGCCAGTCTCACTGTCTCTGACACACCTACCTCCATTACCCCAGTTACTGTATCAACCCATCTCATCCAGGGGCTTCCTCTCCTGCGCTGTCCCTCCACCTTCCCAAGCATGATGTCCTTCTCTAAGGACCGGTCCCTCCTGGCAACATGCCCCAAGTATGTGAGAGGCAGCCTCAGAACCCTTGCCTCTAGGGAGCACCTTGGTATACACACATATATGCACGCGCGCACACACACACATGCTAATACACAACCCCCCTCCTATGCTCACACACAAATGCACTCATGCACAAGCACACAAGTATACACACCTCATACACATATAAACATGCAGACACACACACACACACACACACACACACACACACACACACCCCTCTACCTCTGAAAGAGACCTTTGCACCCTCACAGGACTCCAGAGTCTGTGAAGAGCTGGCACGTTCTGGGAGAAGGGCTCTGCTGTCTTTCCAGCTTTACTGGCTCTAAAGACAAGAGTCACTGTACAAGTCCTGGCCGAGCAGAGCTTATGAAAGCAACTCGCAAGGCAGCACCAGCCATTAATTTGGGTCCTAACCGTATTACTAATTTTATAGTCTCTTAAGCAAATAAGTGTTTCAAACAGGCTTTGGGAAACAGCCAAATTTCTAACTGAATTCTGGGTTATTTAATTGACCGTTGGAGCCTCTGTTGCCGAGGCTGGAGGACTTAGCCCTGGCTGACTGCAGGCTCCAAGGCCAACACAGGCCGGGTGTCTGCTCGTCTGTCCCTCACGTGTGCCCAGGCGGCCCCATACCAGAGCCAGGGACACAGGCCCAGCTCCAGGCATCCGGTTACCATGGCACCGAGCTGCAGAGTCCACTCCTGACCTCGGACTCTCCTTGAATGTGGAGGGTGGCGCGAGGTGGCCAAGGAGAGCATAAATCCTTCACTGCCAGAGGATTGCTGGAAATCGGGTAAAATGATGAGATTTCCCGTCGCACCTCTGTCCACTCTGCCTGGCAGAAATAATTACACATTAAATCCAGAAGCGATGGTCGGCCTTCCCTGCACTGTCATAACCGAGTCAGACCCTGAGGTTCTCTCTCCTCCCTCATGAAACAAACTGAGACCAAACCAGGTCCCTTTACATGGACTGTGCCCCAGGGTGACCTCGTGGGTCTCTCAGGTCCTGCTCCTCTGGACACAGAGGCCCACTTACTTCCAAGAGCAGTGGTGCTGGCAGTGGTCACGTCGGAGAACTGACCTCACCGAATCCTCTTCCCGGGTCACAGAGGCCTAGTTGACCATGGCTTTCCCATGAGCACACAGGTCGGTTCAGGGCCAGCCAACCACTCTCCAGCCAGGGCCACTGCTCCCTGCCTGTTGGGGTCATCGGGTCAGCCCCACTCACAGCAACGCTATGTACAACCCAACAAAGGCCTGCTTGGCCCTGCACATCCTCAGAGCCTCGGCTGTGCTCAAGCGCAGGACGGCGTCCATCCGTCACCTCTGAGGTCTCCTCTCCTCCACTGACCCTCCACCCTTGTAGGATGATGTCGTCTGCCAAGGCCTGGAGCCTCCTGATAACATGTGCAGAGTACGTGAGTCCAAGTCCCTCCCCCAACCTCCAAGCCCTCTGGCTGCACCTCGTCCAACCTGCACTGGCCCATTCTTTGGCAGGCATGAGGTCACCAACCCCTCAACACAAGGGCGTCAGGTACACTTCTGTCATCCTTACTTGCTGTCCAACTTGCAAATGCCCAGGAAGCAAATGACAAGCTCAGGGCTGTCCCTGGATGTGACCCAGAGACGAGGCTCTGGCTACAGGAGGAGAGAGTGAAGGCCCTGATCAAGGACCCTCTAGATGCCAGGGCCTCTGGGCACAGCCGGCCAGTGAGAGCAACAAGCTGGACCACGTGTGCTGTCGCAACCAGAAACCTGAAGAAAAGCAGGCGCGCGCGGAAAGCGGAAAGGTACTTCTATTTCCAAAATGATGTTTGCCTTCCCAGCCTACATTCCCAGGAGCGGCATGCATGATCAGGGCAGACGGTCTTCCTCAGCAAATGTGATCTCCCTCCCTGCCCGAAGTGGAACCCGAGTCCCGGATGGGTGATTGTTGTGTGATGGGCACTGCGTTGGAGCAATGCGTCATGGTCATTACACACCGGACTCTGCAGGTCCTGAAGAGCTAGAAACAGCCCAGCCTGCACCCAGCTGTCCCAGGAGCAGTGAAGCAGTCGGAGAGCAAAGCACGTTAATGTCAATGTCCATCTATGGGAAGCCAAATGTCATACCAAGTATTATATGAAAACCCTTGTTCCGGAATTGAAGGAATTACAGATGTTTAAGTTAGGATTTCTCCTGTGACAGATCACAGAAAATGAGCTGTTCCCTGCAGACAAGAGACAGCTAGGTCCCTCTATAGAGGGAGTGTTGCTACATGTGAAATATTTCCTGAGCTAAAGCATTAGGTTGAAAATAGAGAAAAAATTGGCTTCATTTACAAGGAAATATTTTTATGATTAGCTACCTCTGATTATCAATAAATACAGAGAGGCATGGCTTGGACCCGAGTCTAACTGCTGGCCCCGTCTTTCTCATTCCTGGATTTCTGTCTCATTATTAATAAAAATACTTTACCCTCGGTCTGCAACATTCTTCCGTTAGTCAGTGGGTAGGCAGGAGTTGGGGAGGGGGACTGGTAGCCCCCCAGAGCCAGCCTTAAGGGGCCGGTGCGACTCCGCCTTACCTGTTATCATAAAGCCCCACAGGTTTGTACTAGGACACTGAGGGGAAGGTGGTGGGTCTACCTGTCCTGTTCTACCTGACAGGAGCTCTGGGGAGACTGGCCACAGCTAACCCCAAGGCCATGCCTCTGCTGGTTCGAATCCACCAGCTGCTCCATGGGACACGGATGGGCAATCTCCTCTCATGACCCACTGGCGGGTCAGCTAGGCACCGGTTCCCACTCAATGGCAATGGAGTCTTATTTTTTCATCCTGACAAAGGCTCTGGGTAGTGTGGGTGGTATGGGACTGACTTAAACGTGAGTGGTTTAAACCCAGTACAAGCGGGATGCTCCTGAGAGACCAGGATGCTTGAGCTTCACCTCACAGACTTTGGGCATGTGGTCAGGAGGGGCCAGTCCTTGGAGATGGGCATCATGGCGGCAAAGGTGGACGGTCAGAGGAAGATCCTCAATGTCAACACAGCGATGGTAACCACAGGCTCGAGCATATGAGTGGTCACATGGTGGGGTGCACTGACTGTAGCGGCTAAGTTCACAGCCTGCCGTTCCCCAGGAGGGCCGTGAGAATTCTGGGTGCAGTCACCCCGACAGGCCCAGCCTGGCACAGATAACTCGAGACCGTGGGGCTGCCATGTAGCATTACTGTGGACTGTCAATTGTTGATTAATGGAACTGTTAACTAGGCAGCTCTGGTAGCTCAGAGGGTGAGGAGCTGCACTGCCCACCCCAAGTCAGGCAGCTAGCATCCACCAGCTGCTCTCCTGGAGAAAGACTGGCTGGCTTCTGCTCTTACTGCCTCTGAAAACCCACCGTGGGACAGCTATGATCAGTTCCAAGTCGATGGCACACAACGGTGGGACGCAGGTCTCCTTCTGTGCACACCCCCTCACTGGCAGTGCCTGTTTCTACCCCAGATAGAGGGTAAGATTCAGATCTGTGGGTCACAGGGTCCTGGGGGTCCTACTCGGTCGAGGGCATCTGACAACATCGCTGTCATCACCGTCATTTTATGCTTTTCGCCACAAAGAGCCCATTCACAGATCTTCCTGCACGCATCGCTCTAAGTGAATGGAACTCGCTTAAAGCCCAGACATGCAGGACTGCCTGGGACTTTCAGGAAGGACTCTGTCACGTCCTAGTGTAACTCGTGTGTGACAGTACCAGCTGGCATGCTAGAAGGGCTGAAGCAATGATGTGCAAACTGAATTCCTTTAAAAGAACACAAACCTGAAGGCATGCAATCCTCTAACTACCCTAAGACAGCTGTGCTCCAAATCCGACAGACATCCAGGGCTGCATCAGTTCACTGAAACAACTGGTATCCCACCGACTCCTGGGGGCTGGTTTTTTGCCAGTTCCTTCAGTGCAGCTTCAACTTTCATTACCATGGGCTCCAGCTCATACAGATTCTGTGTATTCCCTCCATCTTCTTCCTGGGTCATTCAACATACTGTCCACATCTTTTAATATTGTGACTCAAGGCATCAATTTTTCAGTTCTCGGTTGGTGATATGCAGTGAGCTCTTCCCTTTTTATTCTCTAATTCCATCTCTCTGCACGTCCCATTATACTACTTCACTTTGTCTTCTCAAGCTACTCTTTGAAATCATCTGTTTAGCTCCTTTACTTCAGCATCTTTCCCCTTTGTTTTGGCTTCTTGACAGTTTAATGCAATTTCCAGTCTCTTCTGCCATCCATTTTGGTTTTTTTCTCTTTTGTCTTCATAATGACCTTTTGCTCACTGATGTCATCCCACAACTCATCTGGTCTTTGATCTTGGTGGTCAAGGCTTCAAACCTATTCTTCAGATGGTATTTACATTCAGGTGGAATAAATTCTAGATCGTATTTTTGCTCTTGTGGGCTTGCTTTCATTTTCTTTGGCCTCAATTTGAATTTGCACCTGAGTAAAATTACTCTCCCAATTTAACCAGATTAACTTTAGGGCTGTCAGTCAACACCCTTTCCCCCACATCATCTTCAGCTGCCTTCTTTTTCACTGTCCACGTGTTTCCTCCCCACTGCGACCAACTCCTACCACCCTGTGCCCCACGCCTTCTGGAAGCTGTCTCCATGAAGGTTATCAACCACCTCTTCCTACTACCCCCCATGGACAGCTGGCCTTCACTTCACTGGTGCTCTCATGATCACCTGGCATGGTCCGTTCCCCCAAAGCAGCTGTGAGCCCCAGAGCCCTTGAAGACGCCCTACTCCACCTACGCTCAGGCTCGTATTCCCTGTGCTCCGGGATCACCTCATCTACTCCCGTAAGGTTTTATATTGGTGCTGTGGAGATGACCCGCAAAGCTACGTCTCCATGTACCAAACAGTGTGGGCTCCTCCCCGTCCAGCTTGCTCCTGCCATCCCCTCAGGCTTTTCCTTCACCCACAGCTCAAACAGATGACAAAAGCCGAAACTGCCACTGCTGTCGACGCCAACTCTGCAGCACAGAACTGTCCTACGGGGCTTCCAAAGCGATAAATCTTTACCATGGACAGAAGGGCCGCTGGGCTCAAACCACAGATTCCGGTTAAGGGCAAATGCCTTAAGCACAGCAGCACTAGGGTGCCGGCACAGCTCAAAGCATCCTTGAACCCTCCCACCATCCGTCCTCTCTTCACCCACCAGGGCAGGGCCCTTTCTACAGAAATCAAGCTTTCCTCCCAGTACAGCAACTGCCCCTCAGGGATCAGGAGGGAAACCCCGAGAGGTGCTAAATTGGGGGCCTCAAATTTGAGTGCCCAGGAGCTGTCCCCCGCCCAAACTAAACATTAACAAGCACCAACAGCAGCCACCAGTCAGCTCTCCTATTTGGTGGCACCCTGGAATGTTACCCCACGTCTCAGCTTGCAGGCACCCCGACACCTTCCACTTGATGGCGAGCAGCCCTCTGTCCCTCCCCACCTCCCACCCCTAGTCACACACCTCCAGCCCCACCAGGGAGGGAAATCGGGCCACACCGCTACTACACGCAGCCAGGGAACTGAGAGCCCCTGATGCATCTGCACCGCGGGCAGCCCAGGTCCTGCCTGTGAAGGCCAGCGCTCAACTCCCTCTCCGCTGCCGCCTCCATGAGTCCCGTGGGAGCTTCCTGTCCCACTTCCTCTCCTAGCCCTCCAGCCACAGTCCCCTCACCTCCCCCAAAGGCTTTCTCCACGCACTGCTCCCCACTGGGGCCGGTGAGGTTCTACACCATCTCCGTTTTATTCCCCTTTGCTTACTGTGGTCGAATCCCACCGGGCTGCTTCCACTCCTGGGCCATCCTCTTAACTCCTGAGACGCCACCTCACCCCGCCCTTGAATGCGGGTCTGAAATGACCTGCCTGACCAGCAAATGTGGTCAAGTTGTGTGGTGCAATGGCCCGTACCTGGTCAGTGCCTTCCACGTTCCACCTGGACTCCTGGAATTCTCTGGGGGCTCTGGGCCACTTTCTAAGCCCATCTGCCCTGAAACCACCATGCTGGAGAGGGGCGGTCAAGGATCTCTGGTGAGCCTCCCCTCCTCCATCACCATCAGGTGCTGTCAACTCACTTATAACCAGGGCTTCTCGGGCAATCTCTATCGACGCCACCTGAACCACGAACCACCCACCTGAACCCACTCCATCGATCTAGTGGGAAGAATCCTGTCACAGAATGGCCCTTGTTTAAGGCAATCACGTTCTGTGGAGAATCCTCCAGCTTCAGGGCATGATCCTACCACCTTCTCATGCCTCAGTTTATGCTCTTTAGAAAGGGTCCTTCCACATCCTTCCAGTGAAAAGAAAAACATCAAGACCTGTAACACACTTTCCTTGTTTATTTTAACCTTCATATAAATAAAAAGATAAACAAGCAGGACCAGGAGCTGTTTCTAACTTCGTCACCTTTCCAGAGCAGGTGCTGGTAAATAGTGGCCGGCCACAGCTCAAGCTTTGATGGCACACAGCTACACACAGGCTGTCCACGGCTTCTGTGCAACAGTGAAGAGCTGAGAGCGCACGTGGCCCACAAAGCCCAAGGACTCAGTGTCTCCGCCTTTAAGCGTGCTAACCCCTGGCCCAGTGTCTCGGAGGACAAGGCCTATGGGCCTCTTATCAGGGGGGTCATCGGTAACTTAGCACCCAGCCTTCAGTACGAACGGATGGGTATTTGCTAAATCATGGACCCTAAGTGCAGTTCCCACCCATCTCCCCCAAAGCTGGTGGGCTCCAGAAGAGAAAGACCAGGTGAGAGGCACCGGACTCCGGTCTCAGATGCAGAGTCAGCCAAGTCCCTAGCACATCCCATTGGTTTCTGAGAAAGGCAGGGGCCAGGGGTGGTTAGGACATTCTCCCACTGTTCAGGGGCTGACTGACTTGGCCAATCCCCAAACAAGGACAGGCGAGTGGCCTCTGCGGTCCCAGACTAGGAAGCAGCCATGAAGGAGAATAGGGAGAAGCGTCTTCCTTCCAGAAGCTGTTCCCTAGAAGCTGACAGGGTGACAAGCATGGTGGTATGCACACGACCTCTGGTTAAATGAGGAGTCACACTGTGGAGATAAATCTGTATTCATGGACTTTGCTGGGGGGAGGGTGCAGAGGATCTATCAGGCTGCTGTTGGAAGCGCCGAGTTGGCCAGGGTTACTGAGATGAGTCTGCCCTGAGGCTGTCAGTCCACAGGAGGCAAGAAGGGGTGCTCATCCCCAAACACCCCACATGGACTTCTTCTATCACCATCATGCCTCCCTCCTCCTCCTGCCGAGTCCTGAGATCGCGCTCCAGGACCCATGAACGCTCTCTCTAGTGGCGAGCTGAGACCTTAAGGCCCTTGATGGATCCGGACTCGAGCAAGCCCAGGTCCTGCAGGGCTTCCAGCAGCTGCTCCCGAGCAGCCCCAATGAAGGAATTCTCCAGAAAGGCGGGCAAGCCCCCCACGCCGTCCCGGAGCGTGTACAGCGGCACTCGGACAAGGCCCAGCACCTGTGGAGGATGCAGAAGACGACACTGGGGACCAGGTAGACTTTCCCTCCAGGCAGGTGCTTCCAGCTCATCAGCCCACGGAAAGCACTGTGCTCAATTCCTGTTACCAGTGACAGGATTGGGAGGGCGGAGTTGAAAGCTCTGATTCCTTACATTACGCCCCCTTCACCTTTCCCGGTGTTTGCCTCCTTGATGCATACCTGGTCCCGGCCCAGCACAGGCGGGGAACTTGGGGCACATAAAAAGCCTTGGGTTCCACCAATCCCTCCATCTCCCGAACCAGCAAGTCTGGGAGCAAGACGCAGGAAGGGAGGCAGGTTTAATAAGGCCCCCGGGTGACTCCACTAGCGGTCACTTGCACACACATCGGTCACTTGCACACACATCGGTCCCCTGCTCCACAGCCACCCCTCCAGGTATCAGGACACAGCGCCTCTCAGCGCCAAGCCCTCCAGGGGGTTCTCAAAGGCTGTCATCGCACGGGAGGGGACGCCCCATCTTTGTCCCTCGCGGCAGCTGGTGGAGTCGAACTGTCTGCCTTTGGGTTGGCAGCGCAACTCCTTATCCACTGAGGCCACAGAGACACAGGGGCCTGGGAATGAGGGTGGATTTCCTAGAAGGATCCTTAGAGAGCTCAGTACTGAGCGAGGGGGCGCCGGGGGCCGTCCAGCCGGGATGACCATGGCTATTGCTAGGAGGGCCGGAGGGCGGACGGGGCGGCACGCGCGGGGCTGGGGGACAAGGAGGGCGGACGGGGAGGAGGGCACAGGGGGCGGCGCCCACCTCCAGCCCGTGGTCCTTGGCGCGCGGCGCCCCGGCCTCCAGCGCGGCCAGCTGCTCGGGCGCCAGGCGCTTGGCGTAGAAGTGGGCGACGACCCCCGGCCGGGGCCCGGCGTGCGCGCTGCGGTGGTCGGCGCGCTCCACGCGGAAGGCGGCCGCCGCCTCGCCCAGCTCCTCGCGCAGCTCGCGGTTCAGCCCGTCCTCCAGGCTGGCGTCCTGCGCGTCCACGAAGCCGCCGGGGAAGCCCAGGCGCCCGTCGAAGCGCATCTGCATCTGCGGGAAGGGGAGCGGGCATTGGCGGCGGGGCCGGGCGCGCGGGGCGGGGACCCCGGGCGGGCGCGCCCCGCTCACCAGGACGGCGTAGCGCAGCGGGATGCGGCCGAAGAGCAGCCCCGGGTCGGGCGCGTAGAGCAGCGCATGGCACGCGTGTCGCCAGCCGGGCCCCAGGGCCAACGCCTCGGCCAGCTCCAGCCGCCGGGCCCCCGCCATGGCCGGTGCCTCCGTGGGCAGCGCCGTCACGTGGCAGGCGGGCGGGGCGCGCCGCGGACCAATCCGAGCGTGGGCGGGGCCTCCAGGCCCAATCTGCGCGGGAAGGGGCGGGGCGTAACCCCGGCCAGCCAATAAAGATGGTGTTTACAGATACGCGTGAACTCGGCGGCCGCGGGGACACTCGGGAAACCGGAAGCTCCTTCGGGTTGGGTCGGCCCGCCCGGGGGCTGCTGGGAGACCGGCCACGGGTGCTTACGTCACAATCAAGCGCGCCAGGAAGAGGGAGCAGGGCGCACGTGGGCTTTGCAGCGGAGTCGGAGGACGAGGCCTGGGGGCGGTGTCCACGTGCAGTGTCCACGGAGGAAGCGGTGTGTGGCCTGATCCCGACAGGACGGGGGCCACCGGCACGGGGACTGGAGTCGGGAAGACAATGAGCTTGGGATGAGCTGTGCCGAGTGGTGACTGGAGGTGTGGTCACGGGCCTTGGCCGGAGTGGATGGCAGTGCTAGTCTCTTGACCCGAATCACAGGATGGGGGTGGTCAACGTTAAGTTTCGATCATGTAAAAAGAAAAAATTGGGTTGTCAGCAGGCACCGAGCAGCTCGATGTGGGGTTGATGCAGAGGAAGAGGGATCTGGAGAAGTCCTAGCCGGCTGCGATTATTTAGGGGTGCGGAGAAGCCGGAGCTGTGGGTGCAGAGTCCTCGAGGGGTGTCCTAAACGGAGGCAGCTCCAGTCTCTTCCAGGCTCTGCCCACGAACCCGGAGACTTTGGGACTGTGAAGGAGGATGAGGAAGGGCCTCAAATTTGCAGAGTGCACACGGGTTTACTTGCCCTTTCTTACTAAGCTGTCTCGATGGATTTCACATCTCCCTGGCTCCTAGGTGTGGCTGGCATGACTTTCAACTCTGGCACCTTCCTGCCAGTCAGTATGTTTGTAAGCAATCCCTGACAGAGATAGAGTAACCGGTAAGCACCTTGGTAGGTGCCATCAAGCACCTGTAACTCACAGCGATCCTGTGAACAGATCGGACCTTGCCCTGTCCTGCAACATCATCTCTGACATGCCTGAGCCCATTATTATGTGGGTCCACCCAGCATGCTATGTTTTTCCGAGGACTGTCTCCTGATGACGTGCACAGAGTATATGAAACAGCTTCCTTGCCTCTAAGAAACACCTTGGTTGGACTTCTTTGAAGACAGACTTGTTCTTGGCACTTGCTGCAAAAGATAAAAAAATTACAGCCTTCAAAATACCTCTCAAGGTCAAGAAAACAAAAAGCCTCACCACTGCATCAATAGGCAACATTATGACAGGTGGAAGAAAAGATTGAAGTTGTCAATGATTTTATCTTGCTTGGAGGCAAGGATTCTGAAGCTTCGTCTGACATACTTTGGACATGTTGTAAGGAGAGACCGGTCCTTGGAGAGGGATGTCGTACTTGGAGGGTGGAGGAACAGCGCAGAAGAGGAAGACCCTCTATAAGGTGGATTGACTCAGTGACTGGCCTAATGGGGGTAGGTGTGTCAGAGACAATAAGTTTGGCACAGCATAGAGCAGGGTGTAGTGCTGTTGTATGTAGGGTCACTATGTACACAGGTTACTTGATGGTACATCACAACAAGACCCACAGGCAACACCTTTGATGGCACCAGTCAAGAAATCAAAAGACTCCACCATGAGTCAGCCCTTATTACACAAACAAAAATAAGTGGCAGCTGCTTGAGAGGTCTTGAGTATAGTGTGTGGTCTGAAAATGGTTGTATGTTGGAAGATCCTGAGAACTCAGTACACAGGCTAATGACTTGGGCAGGTCACCCATCCTCCATTACATGTTAGATGGAGATAATGATACAAGATGATCAGGAAGGCTGAGAGGCTTGGGGCACTTAAAACAGTCCCTAAAAAGCAAACTCAAATGGGACTGAGCTGATTCCAACTATAACAGATCTGCAGGTCTGTGGCATGGCTGGTGCTTCCAGGCTGTAATCTTGATGGGGACAGACTGCCTTATCTCGCTGGTGATTAGGCCTGCTGACCTCTCAACCAGTAACACAGCACATCAAAAGATACTCACCCTCAGGTTCATGCCATGGAACCCAACGTAAAACCAATGGGAAATGTGGCATTCTTGAAGTTGAGGGGAGGCAGAGTGCTGTGGGGTATGCTAAAGGCCTGAGGGTTGGGCTGCAGCCAGGCACACCCAGGGAAGAGTGAACTCTGGGCAGAAGGGCAGAGGTGGCGTCTACCAGCGTGATTTCTGGGTCAAGGCGGTGATTCTACAGCTGTGCCAAGGGCATTACTGGCTGAAGTCCTAGAGCGTGGTGAAGCAGCATTTTGTTAGTTTTGCAGAGTCCCTAGGGGTTGAAGCCAACTGGGTGGCAGCGAACAACACACTAGAGTCACAACCTGAAAAGCTTATAAAAAGTGCCCTTCCCCAGGGCCCACCCAGATTAACGGGAGTCTCCAAGGTGGCTCTCGGGCCTGCAGGGGGTTGCCTGGGCTTCAGGGAGTCTTAAGCAGCTGTGCCAAGAACCAGTGCCTCCATCCATCCCTCACGTTCAGATGGCTGCTTGGCTGTTGATCTCTTTAGAGATCTAGAGTTAACCTGTCCTGGAAATCTGGCAGATGGTCACGGTGAGCCAGCACTGACTCAGCAGAAGTGGGTTCTGCCTGTTTGTCTTTTCTCTGTGCCTGGTAGCACAAATGGGTTGTGACTGGTGTTCCAGAGGAATAAGACACCCCAAAATGGAGCATAATTCATAGAGATTTTTCTTCCCCTCTAGGCATATTCCCAATCTCTTGTTCACAGTGTCACTGTTTTAGACAACTTAATGGCATAAAACAAGAAACAAATGTGACAAAGATGACCTTGTTGATGGAGGAAATAGATCAACCGTGTCCTCAAAGGTGTTCTACTGATTGACTCATGGCAGTTGCTTCATTCATAAGATACTGAGCCGACATATGTGCAGGCAAGTCACTGAACAAAGGAGTTATCCTGCCTTCCTAAAAAGGACTACGCCTGGTTAAATGCCACTGGGTTCACTCCACTCACGAGCGTTCTGTGTACAGCACACAAAGCTCCCTTGTGCCGCCCGTGCGTCCTCACAGTCTCTGCCGTTTAAGCCCACTGTTGCAGTAATTGTGTTAGTCCATCTTGCTGTATCATCCTTTCCTTCAGTGACCTGTCTTTTCCCGAGGTCCGGCCCCTCCTGGTTGTATGCCAGAGTTGTGAGATGAAGTCCAAGAGGAGCCCTAGAAGACATGACAACTTTGGTGACACAGTGTCCTGGATCTTGAAATGAAAGGACTTAAGGTAAAAATGAAGGCAGCCGGAATACAATATGGCCTTCAGTTAATGAAATAGAGCAGTATTGCTTCGTTAACTAGGCAGGTCTGTGGAAACCCACTATCTTTGCAATTTTTAAAATATATATCTAACACTTCTAAAAGTTTTTTAAAAAATTATCAAGAGATTATAACTGATTAAGACTAAAATGAAGAAAACATGGCAGGAATTATAAGTAACCTGTTTTATTCAATGGAAGAATTACAAGGAGGAAAGAGACGGAGACAAAAACCCATCGATTAAAAGACAATGAAGCATAATAACTTGAAGCAGTTGGGCTTTATTTGATTATACTCTGAACAAACTTAAAAAGTGGGGTAAGTGGGGAGAGAGAAATTCTAATTGCATATTTATAGGGATTATTGTACTTTTTAGATGTGAAAATAGTTTTGTGGTTCTTTAAAAATATCTTTGAAAGACATATACTGAAATATTTATAAATGAAATAAAAATACTGTGGGTAGAAATAAAATTGACCATGGATTGATAAATTTTTGAAGCTATCAAGAGCTTCTTACATTATTCTCTTTATTTTATATATGTATGATATTTTCCATAACAATAAGTTTAAAGATCTTGGACTTCTGATGTTAAAAGGTAAAGGTCATAATTTACATTTGAATAAGGCTTTGCATTACACAAAATCCTTTCATAAATAGGGTCTTTTTGGTCCAGGAGAGGAAAAGTGAGGTGAAGGACCTTCACTTTTTCTTCTTTTAAGCAAGGAAAAGATTATGACAAGCATCAACTTGTGCCAGGTAATTTTAAATCGTTCCACTTAATTCTTCATCCTAATGGAACTGTCACTGTGCTTCCAGTGCAGAGCCCGGCTCAAGAACCACTGTGTTATTAGGGTGTCTGGAGGGTAAAGGAAGGGTCCCACCACTAGCAGGGAGCTGCCAACGGAAGGAGAGCCAGTGGGCTTTCCCCAGAGACTCCTGAAGGAGCAGGCTCGCTCACAGCTACTGGCTACGAACTCACAGCCCTTTACTGGGTTCCCAAGTCCGTAAATCCAAGTGGCAGGACACTGCCCGGCTTTCTCCTGGGGCCGCTGGTGGACTTGAACTGCCAAAGATAAATGGCCGTTGGGTTAGCAGTGCACACACGTAAGACTCTGCCCTCAGCTGTCTTCTAAAGGGCTACTGTTAGATACCATCGAGTCAACTTGTGACCCCGTGAGTGCCAGTCCCGAACCTTGTCCTGTCCTGCCCCATCTCGTGCCCACTGTTAGTCACCCTGAAGGGCTTCCTCACTTCCTGTGACCCTTGACCGTTCCCAGCATGACGTCTTTTCCAAGGACTGCCCCTCCTAACAACATGCAGATCCGAGCAGAATGAAGTATTGGATAATGTCAAATCTTTTCTGTATCGTGATGTTACCTGTTGGTGCAGGGAGTGGTGGGGTGTTTTCTTGATGTTGAGATATAATCCACATGGTCGGCCAGCCTTGTGCTTCACACCGTCTTCAGTGGTAATTACCTAACACAGTAAGCACAGGTTTGTTTGTTTACTTCCTACCCAGGTGAATCTGCTCACTTTGGATTAGTAAGTACAGGTTGTTCTTAGGTCTTTGACTGACTCTTAGGTGACTCCATGAAGTTCTTGGTGACCCTTTTACCAATCTATTGACCCTATTAACAGATCTGAACCTTGCCCCTCCGGGTGCCATCTCTGATACACGTGGACCAGTTATTCTAGTCACTGTGTCAATCCCTCTTGTTGAGGGTCCTCCTCTTCTTCACTGAGCCTCCACATTTCTAAGCATGATGTCTTTTTCCAGGGACTGGCCACCACGCCCAAAGGACATGAAACAAAACGTCTTCATCCTCACCTCCAAGAAAGCACCCTGGTTGCACTTTCTCTGAGACAGATTTTGTTTGTTCTTTTGGCAGACCATAATATTTGGGTTATTCAGTACTTTTCTCTAATACCACAGTTCAAAGGTATAGATTCTGTCATCCTTATTGTCAATTTTCAGATGCTAACTGAAAAGACCACAGCTTGAATCAGAGGTATCTTAGTCTTTAAACTGACATCACTGTTTCTCAGCACACTTTGGAGAGGTCTTTAACAGCATACTT
Source organism: Elephantulus edwardii (assembly GCF_000299155.1). Classification (NCBI taxonomy): domain Eukaryota; kingdom Metazoa; phylum Chordata; class Mammalia; order Macroscelidea; family Macroscelididae; genus Elephantulus; species Elephantulus edwardii. The sequence goes on from NW_006399777.1 coordinate 692,332, forward strand.
TCCCAGTGTAACACATCTTCTGAGGTTTTGGCCACTGGTAGCAAGTGTGTTAATTGTGGATCCAACCAAGTGGAAGCAACTGCCAATGCCAATCTTGTCTATCATGATCTGACCTATTGGCCAGTGGTGAGATTTTTCATTTCCTGATGCTGAGATGTAATCCATAATGAAGACCATAGGCTTTGATCTTCAGCAGCATGTGCATCAAGCCCTCTTTTAGCAAGCGAAGGTGTGTCAACTGCAAAATACAGTTCACTGAGGAGTCTTCCTTCGATCCTGGTGCCATATTCTTCATAAAGTTGAGCTTCTTGAAAATTATTTTCTCAGTGTACAGTTTGAACAGGTACAGAGAAAGGATACAGCCCTGACACACACCTTTTCTGACTTTAAACCATGCAGTGTACCCTTGTTGTTCAGAAAACAGCCTCTTGGTCTAGGTAAGGTTTTGCCTGAGCACAATTAAGTGTCTGGGATTCCCATTCTTCTCAGTGTTAGCCACAATTTGTTATGATCCACAGTCAAAAGCTTTTGCATAGCCAATAAAACCCAAGTAGACCTTCTTATGCTATTGCTTTCTGCCAAGATCATCTGACATCAGCATTGATATCCCTGGTGCACTGCCTCTTCTAAATCTAGCTTGAATTTCTGGCAGTTCTCTGTCCATGTACTCCTGTTTTAGCCATTTTTTTTATAATCTTCAGGATTTTGTTTGCATGAGTTATTAATGATACTGTTCAACAATTTCTATATTCTGTTGAATCACTTTTTTTGAAATGGTCTCTTCCAGTCAGTTGGCCAGATAACTGTCCTCCAAATTTCCTGGCACAAACTGATGAGCATTTTCTGGGCTATTTGTTGAAACATATCACTTGGTTTCCTATTAATTAATGGGGCCTCATTTCTTCCCTAATGCTTTCAGTGCAGCTTGAACTTCTTCCTTCATTAACTTCTTGATCATATGTTACTTTCTGAAATGGTTCATGTCAGTCAATTCTTTTTGGTACAGTGACTCTATTCCTTCTGTCTTCCTTTATTGCTTCTTGGATCATTCAAGATTTTGCCCATAGCATCATTCAGTATTGCAAATCAAGGCTTGGATTTGTTCTTCAGTTCTTTTGAGAAATGCTAAACAAGTTCTTTGCTTTTTATTTTTTTACTCTCTTTGCACACTTTAATACTTTGCCTTCTTGTGCTGGCCTCTGAAATCTTCTTTTACTAAATTACTCTTTTTGTTTTGGCTTTCTAAATTCTAATGCAATTTTCAGAATTAAAATTTCTAATACAGTTTTGGCCTTTTCTTTCATGTAATTTGCAGTAGCCTTTTGCTTTCTTCCAGGATGCTATCCTTGATATCATTCCACAGCGTATTGGCCCTTTGTTCATTAGTGTTCAGGGCCTCAAGCCTATTCTTGAGATGGCTTTTAAATTCATGTGGGTTAGATTCAAGGTTGTATTTTGGTTCTTGTGCTTTTTGTTTTCATTTCTTCAGCTTCAGTTTTAACCTGCACGAGTCGTTTATGGTCATTTCCACAGTCAGCACCTGGACTGGTTTTGACTGCTGACATTGGGCTTCTCCAATGATTCTTCCCACAGATGTAGTCAGTCTGATTCCTGTGCAGTCCATCACATGAAGTTCAAGGGTAAAGAGGCCTTTTGTGCTTTTTTTTTTAAAAAAAGGTTTGTAATGAAGAAACCATTTATTGCACATAATTAAATAATTCCATTTCTAGCCTCATTTCTGTCAATCCATAATTTCCATCTACCAGTCTTTTGTTTCCAGCTTTTGAATGATGGTCACCAGTTATTATTAATGCATCTTGATTGATTGCCCAGGCAATTTCAGTCTGCAAGAGTTAAGAGAATTCCTCAATTTCCTCATCTTTGGTTTTAGTTGGTGGTGTGTATATTTGAATAATCCTTGTATTAACAAGTCTTCTTTGTACATGTAGCGATAGTGTCCTATCACTCACAGCATTATACTTCATGATAGTTCTTTAAATGGCCTTTTTGACTATAAATGCAAAACCATTCTTCTTCAATGTTTCATTCCCAGCATAACAGGTCATGTGATTGTCTGATTCAAAGTGGCCAAGACCCGTCCATCTCAATTCGCTAATGCACCTTTAGGTCTTCCAATTCAGTTTTGACAACTTCTAGTTTTCCTAGATTTATGCTTTGTACATTCCTTGTTCCAATTATTATTATTGGATGTTTACAACTGTTTCTCCTCATTTTGAGTGACTTCCAAGCTGTATCTACCACTAGTATTATGTCTAACCTCTATCTAACCTCTGTACCTCTGTCACTTAAGATTTTTGAAGGCCTGTTATTTCAGAAGTAGACGGCCAATCTTGTGTCCTAGTCTTGTCTTAACCTCTTAATCTTTAAAACCTGTCCACCTTGTGTGACCCTGCTGGCAACTGGAACTCCAGATAACCCCAGCACAGCAAACTGGCAGACAAGAGCTGCACTTATGGAGCAAACAGTTAATAAGCAAGCATATACACACATATATAAGCATACAGGGAGCTCTGGCGGCCTAGTGGTAAGAAACTGTGCTGCAATTCCAAAGGCATGTGGTTCGAATCCACCACCTGCTCTACAGGAGAAGGATGGGCAGTCTCCTCCCATGTGATTAACTGTTTCTGAAAACCTGCTATGAGTTGATTCTGACTTAACGGTACATAACAGCAACAGCATACACACCTAAGTTATAAACTAAGTAGGAACTTGTGAATCACTCCCCTCACACAACAAACTGACGGACAAGTCCATCTCTGTCAGCAATTTTAAATTTGAAAAGAGACTTTGACCCTGTAGAAAGGTGCTGTAAGATTTGGAGAGACAGACACCTAGGAGTAGAATCTTTGTTATCATGAAAACATGTCCACCTGCTCCATACTGATTAGTCAGAAAAGTAAGCCCACGTAGACCTTGTTCTCTGGGCAATCCAGTGAGCGGCACCTGTGGGACGCTAGGGTGGTCCACGAGCTTTTCGAGCTGAGTCACGTCTCACTGCTCATGGCCAACTCTCAGCTGACTTCTAATCAAGTGTTAGTTAGAAATGGCTGGATGTGTTTGCATGGTGACAGAATCTTAGAAACCCAAAAGAGTTGTCACGGATGAAGAGAAAGTCAGTGAGTCCAGAAGAGCGCAGTTTGAATCCACCAGATGCTCTGCCGGTGAAGGAGGGGCAGTCTCCTGTACCAACCAGGTCTGATTTGATGGTACACACACAAAAATAAAATTTTTAAAAAAGTTTACAGCACTTTACAGATGTTGAAGTGCTCCCACGTCATCGACTGTAATCTCTTATTGATTCTTTACCACAATCTTTGGATGCTGGAAGGAACCACAGACATGACCTGCCCTAGGTCACACTGTAATTAACTAGTGTGTCTAGATGCCACATCATCTGACGGGTAAGTTCAATTACTGTTACACACACCCCCCGCCCCCCAAATATTTAGAAAACATTCTTTTACTTCTCTGCTCCTTTCTTGTCTTACTGGCTGGGCCCGCTCCTTTCCAGCTCATCAGTCAGCTATGGTGTGATTCTGAAATAGGACAGTGAGGCGTTTCTCCCCCTAGAGCTATGTAATCGGTCTGCCTCTGTCGTGGAGCAAGCCCACTGGGCCAGCAGGGCCTTTCATGATCCACCTTGAGCTTTCTCCCCGTGCTCAGCCCTAAAGACGTTGACTGACTTCCATCACACCCTTTTGTGCGCCTCATCTCTGCATCACCCAGGGTGGCCCGGGGCATTTCCTCAGCATAAACAGGCACAGCATGGATTTGTGAAATAGTTCCACTTTCTGCAGAGCGGCAAGCTGGCAGGGCCCCTTTATTCTTCCCCCGAGGACTCTCTAACAAGCGGCTTCCTAGTTCTGCTTCTCAGCCGATTCCCCACCATCCTGGAGTTTAGCTAGTTATGAATGCCCACTCCAGAGTCACCCAGCATGAACACATGGCTGGCGGAGAAAGCGTTTCCACAATGGGAAAATGAAAAGGTATTTTCTTCCCATCTTCTTACACCTTGCCTCCCCTGAACAAGCTGAGGGAAAGGTGATCGAGCTGCTTCTAGAAGGCAGGAGAGTCTGATCCAGGATGGTATTGCCCATGGTCAAAACATGGAAGTGTGATCCACACTGGCATTTCTTCCAGCCAGCTTTCCTTTAAGACTGACATGGTGAACAACCACAGGGTAGGATGGTCTCATCCGTCTTCCTGGAAACACGTCACGCTGGGCGCGCTGATCTCTGAAAGTAGCGAGGACGATGAATGAATAGCCATTTCCTATCTGACCTAGCAAATCACCAAAGTATCATTCTGTCCCAAGGTTTGAAAAACCATTAGCGACAAGACTTTTAAACTATTATTAACGTGAGTGCTGTGATCATACCACCTTTAACACATCTTGGGGACAAAGGGTGGCCTTCCTTGGACTTAAGTGTCTTCCCAGTTAAATGGTGGGCATTCCCAGGTCTGGTCCCAGTAGTGAGTGGTCAGAGGTCTTACCATGTTGAGTTTCACTGATTTTCAATGTTCTGGGGGGAAAAAAACCCACCCACAAAAAAACCCTAACTCCAAAAACCAAAGCAGAAAACCCCCACCACTCATAGATTTGACTTGTAAGCATGTTCAAGTTTGGAACTGGAAGAAATTTCTGATTTATCTCTCACTCACTGATGCTTAGTCTGAACTGACTCACTGCTGACTCCCCAGGGGTTTTCAGAGGCTGTAAACTACATGGGAGATGCCTGCCTATCTTTCTTCCACGAAGCTGCTAGTAGATTTGAACCATGTGCCTTTTGGTTGATAGTGAAGCTCCTTGTCACTGGGCCACTGGTTTGTTATGTACCATCAAGTTGGAACCAACTCACAGCTGCTCGCCGAGTGGGTTTTCAAAGGCAGTAGATCACACGGGAGGAGACTGGCCATCTTTTTCACACAGAGCAGCTGGTAGATTTGAACCACATGCCTTTGGGGTGGCAGCATGACTAGAGCTCCCCAAGCTGAGGCTGTGCCTATCTCTAGAAGCCTGTGTTTGAGGCCTGCCTTTCCTCCAGCAGATAACCAGAGGGCCTCTGAGGGCATCAGTAATGACCTGTGTCTCCTAAAGGATCAGTTTCCCACACACAGGGATGAAATGGGAATGGGCATTGTTGGCTCAGGAAAGAGGCAGGACTTAGAAGACTGGGCTGGTCACCTGATGACCATGACTCTGCCGGTTCAAATCTGCCAGCAGCTCCTCAGGAGGAAGTTCTCCTCCTGCCTGGTTTAGAGTCTCAGAAACCCACTGGAGAGCCCGCTGTAAGTCAGCCCCAATGCCATGGCAATGAGTGCCTTTGAGTGGGGCTTCGTCTCATTTACGTTGGGCCTGTTTTTGGGAGAGGCCAGTCCTTGGAGAGAGACATCATGCAGGGAAAGGTGGAGGGTCAGAGAAAGGGAAGAAGACCCTCAGTGGATGGACTGACACGGTGACCACAGCATTAGGCTAGCGCATGTCAGAAATGGTGAAGACGGCACAGGGAGGACATGGTCCAGATCTCTTCACAGGGCTGCTGTCAGTCACATCTCACTTGAAGGCACCTAAAAACGGCAGCAGGCAAGTCGGACGTAGTCCTGGCTCAAACCAGAGAGATGTGGTCGAAAGTCCAGCTCTGCTTCTCAGCCCATGACCAGCCATGTGACCGAGCAGGTTTCCCTGACTCTTGTGCCTGGCTCAGGGCCCCTGGCAGGTTCTTGGGCATAGCCCTCTCAGGGCTCTGGCAGGTTCTGCAGCTCAGCCCTCTCACGGCCTTGGGTTCTGCAGTGCAGCCCTCTTGGGGCCTTGGGTTCTGCAGACAGCCCTTGCAGGGCCTCTGGTGGGTTCTGCGGCGCAGCCCTCACAGGGCCTCTGGCGGGTCCTGCGGCACAGCCCTCTCAGGGCCCCTGGTGGGTTCTGCAGTGCAGCCCTCACAGGGCCTCTGGTGGGTTCTGCGGCACAGCCCTCTCATGGCCTTGGGTTCTGCAGCACAGCCCTTGCAGGCAGGCTTTGGGGGCCATGAACCCTGTCGGGCGGAGACTGCCCTTTTTCTCAGGAGCCACTACTGCCTCAGAAGAGGAGTAAGCGCTGAAGTGTCCAGTGTCCACCAGGGAGCTGGCGAGCGATCCAGTGGAGGAAGACCCTGCAGTACTTACCCCGTATCTGGTAGGTAACGGGCACCCAGCAGCCCAGATGTCGGCAGCTGTTAAGAGTGACAATCACCATCAGATATGTGCCGTTCAGCAAGGTGCTCTGGGTACAGAGAAGGACAAACAAGACAATTTATTTAGTAGTCACAGAACATATCCTCAGTAGGAGGGATCAGTGTGGGAGTAAGACACAGGAGGGAAGCTCTTTGTGGCATTCTGATCCGGGTTCTTTCATATATGCACTTCTTGTTATCGTGGGAATCCAGAGGTGGACAAAGGCAGGCCACCTGAGACAGACATGCAGAGGCCAGGGTCTGCTGACCCTTGTGAGTGGGCTGGCCACAGTCCACGGAGACCAGGGACTCAGGCCCTGGGCTCTGTCCCCAACTGGACGTCGTATGAGTGCAGAGCTTCTCCCAGAACATCTTCCTGCTACAACCCCCACAGAATTCATGGGGGAAATGCTTACAGGACTCCAAGCCCACCATGCACCTCTCAGGATGCAGACCGGACAGCGCTCCAGGCCCTGGCGACATGCGTCCACTTTCTAACTGGAGTTTCTGGGTGGCCCAAGCCACTGATGTGCTTGGCAGCTAACCATAAGTTTACAGAGGCCTGGCAATTGATATCTGACAACTCAGCCGTCAAAAGGCCGTGTATGCCCGCCCGCTCAGACCACACGCAAGCCCACAGCAGCAGATGGGAACTCTCCTTCTGCCAAGGGACTGGAGGGACGGTGACAGTCCTGTCACGACACGTCTTCCTGTCAGGGACTGGAGGGATGGTGACAGTCCTGTCACGACAGGTCTTCCTTAACAGGGTCCAGCCTGTGCATTCAGCGTGTCCACTGTGTAGACAGCAGCTTAGCAAAAATTCCGCAGCAAAGGCCCTTCTCCCATCGTGAGAAGCAACTGTTCCTCAAAGTAAAGGAGCTGGTCGACCTCAAAGCACTCGCTGGCCCGCGGCACGAGCTCCTCCAGGACCTTCTGAACCTCCACGTCACTGGCTTGCTGCTGCCTTGCTCGCTTGAGGTAACTGTAGACCTTGTCAAACATCTCCGCTCCCAGCTTCTGCACAGCCGACCTGCCAAACGAATCAGACAAGATGCTGAAGAATTACGCACCGAGACCACCTGTGAGAATGCACTTAAAAATTGTTTATTATACAAATAGCATGGCAACTGAGGGCACAGCATACCCACTGCGAGCATCCAGTAATACTCAACCAAGTGTTCTCACAGACCTGCTGTGTGCCAGGCACCTTTCTAGGGACTGGGAATATGAAAGGAGACAAATTAGGCAGTCTCCACCTTCATGGAGTTTGCCTCCTCCTCCTCCTCCTTTTTTTTTAAATTACTTGCTGTGTGCTGTCAAATTGATTCCAGCTGGCACAGGGGGAGATTGCCCCTCCTTCTCCAGTGGAACATTTGGTGGATTTGAACCACGCACCTTTGGGATTGCAGTGCCACTTCTTGCCACAAAGCCACAAGAGCTCCAGAGTTTGCCTTCTAAGGTAGAGAAGAAACAGATGAAGAACTAGATACTAAAAGAGAGGGTGCTGAGTGCAGCAACAAAAAATAAAGCTAGGGATAAGAGAGGGAGAGGGGGAGGGAGAGAACACGAGCCTTTTTTAGTAAAATCATGACGCAAGCACACGGATTATCCCTCAGGCCTGATTTGGGGACCCTACGATGTTTCTGTATCTGGATGGATTTTATACCTGTTCTCCCAGACGACAATCTCAGAGTCTGCACACATGGAAGAGTCCCTTGCAGAGGAAGGCAGCTAGGCGGGGGTTGAGGGTGGCATTTGGCACTTCAGTGGGCTCTGCGACTTCCAGGGCCCTTTCTGTAAACAGGGATTCCCTTACTGTGGTCCCTGCCAGGTGTGTGTGTGTGGGGGGTGGTCTTTGAAAGGAAGGAATCACTGGCCACCCTTTAAAGCCAATGGTACTCAAAAAGCCATTAGTTTTGGGACCCAGCCACCCTTCCCATGGTTCATACAACACTAAACAAGAGTTGGAGTAAGTTCACAGGTTGCAAACCCAAAGCCAGCTGGGTGGTGTTCACAGGAAACACACAGACCACACCGGGCACTGAAGGCGAACATCGAATGAATGAGGAAAAAAACAAAACGCAGAAAAACTGCCAGGATGCCTCACCAAAAACAATCTGGAGCTAACCCTGTTACCTTGAGGCAAAATGGAATTCTTTTCCTTTGAAATTTGTGACTTGAGTTTATAGAGTTTACAAAGCAAACAGATTTTTCATTCAATCACTCATACAGACTGTTTTACAACCTTCAGTCCAGTGGCCACCGTGTAACCATATTTTACCCTTCCTCCTTTTAATACCAATTTCCCGGAATCCTTCTCTACTTGCCTATCCACCCCCCCCCGCCCCTTTCTTTCTTGTTGTGTACCATTGAATCAGACCCGACTGGCCCCTCCTCCCGGGAAGCATCTGGAGGATCCGAACCACGCGCCTTTGGGATTGCAGCGCAGCTTCTTGCCAGTAGGCCACCAGAGCTCCCTCTACTTAGCTATTTTCAAACCTAAAGACATATTCTCGATAAATTGTGCGTCACAGAAGAACTCAACACGCCCTCAGCAAGCTCACCCTAGGCTCACAGAGAAGTGGACTGTGATCCTGACGTGCAAATCCATCCTGCCACTCAGACAATGTGAGGTGATGTTTGTACAATGACGCACTTGAGCAGGTTAGGATTCCTGAAACTGAGAATTCTTTTCAAGCGGGCTCTCTAAGGTTTAAGAAGGAAGGCCAGTGCTCTCTGTCCAGGTCGAATTCAAAGAAGTATTTAAAGTTTTCTTTTGATCAGAGAGAAAAGAACTGAGTTGGAATTGAGTTGGAAACTCAATTAAAAAAATTAACATTTTTTAATGATAAGAACTTCCAGAAGAATCTGGCCAGCTGCTCCTGTAACAGTCGTGTGTGACAGTCGTTTCTGACTTGCAGGGACCCCAGAGGACACGGCAGGACTTCCCCGTGGAGTTCCCACGGCGAGACCGTGAACAAATGACCCGCTGCTCATCAGAGGGGCGTGTGACTCCGGCCGCTCAGAAGGAGGTGGCCAGTCCGCTCGGGGAACTGCCTCCACCCTGGCCGCCTGGAGGACAGGAGCTGCGTCAGCCAGAGGCCCTGAACTTGGGGAACCTGGAATCTTCACGGGAGGAGGCCTGGGGGCACCTGGCACACTGTGGAGGGAGACGTGGACATCCAAACCCTTGAAGACAGATGGCCATGGGAGTGCTGGGCCTGGGCCCATCATGCAGGGTCACTGTGACTCAGACCTGGCCCGATGGCAGTGGGCACAGGGCTGGTCACCACGTCCTTCCCTCGTGGGGCTGCAGCTGGCCCCCCACCAATCTCTGGGTGACAGCCGAGCGCCTTTGGGCCGGGGCACCCTGGGGGGCTGGGCCTTCCCGTCACCTGAGTCGACTCATGGCATTCAGCCACGGCAGGTATCTCCCAGTGCTAATGTGTCACCTCCAGGGCCAAGGTCACACACCCACCGAGACTGGGAGGAGGCGGGCAGATCCCGGTCGCCTGCCCTCACAGATATGGCGCGGGGACACAGGCTGGGGAAGTGCTCAGATGCTCCGGGGCGCAGGCGGCTGCATTTCATGCACACACCGTGCACGCTGCGGGCACGCACCTCAGTGACCCTCTCCTTGTGCGGCTCTCCTGTGAGCACCATGCACTTTAAAAGTAGGGTGTTTTCAGCGGCCACTCCAATGCCAAGCCGAGCCTCCTCTCCCCTCTGCTCGCCTCCTGCGATCTCCTTCTCAGCTCCCAGGTCCACCTGCTTACCTCGGGTGCTGCCCCGCCTTTGCAAACACCTTGTTCTGTTACTGATGTGGGTGCTCTAGCGTCAGCTGTTCCTCTGCACACATGGAGGTGAACGGTGACCAGCTAGGAAAGACCAGCCTGTGGACAGACGGCCCTCAGGCACCCTTCAAACCTGCAGCGGGGTCGTCCCTGAGAAGTGGCCTCCCAGCAAACAACAGCTGGGACAAGCGGGTGAGGTGGTCAGGGACACCAGCAAAGGACAACCAGCCCCACAAGACAGAACAGGCGGCCTCCGACCCAGAATGAACACCAGAAGGCAGGAAGGGCTGGGAAAGGCTGGCTGGGGACGGGAAACACAGGGAGGGAGAGGGGTCCGGGTCACTGGGCGTGAACACATGAATGCGAAAATAAGTCCATCTGTAAACGTTCACTCAAACCATAATTCAAACCAAACCAAACCAAGCCCCCACAGGGCACATGGTATCCTGACACCGGAGGGGGTCGTCATGGTCAGAAGTGGACGGCGACCAGTCCTGTTCTGTTTTTTAATTTTCCCCATTAATGACTGACTGCTTTGTTCTCCTCAAATTGTTTCTCTCTCTGCAAACCTACAGATGAAGGTCGCAGCTGCTTCCTTAGTTCTACAGGGATTTCCAGCAAAAAGGCCCTTCCTCCCTTTTAAATTCTTTTCAAATTATGAAACAATCTCACAATTACAGATTCATTACAGGGACAGTACAGAAAGCACTCTGGTTTTCCCGAGTCATCTGAGAAGAAGCCGCTGACCTGATATTCTTTCTACACCCTCCCACACGCTTCTATTTCCTACAACAAAGACACTTTCCTACCGGGAGGTTTCCACTGACACGCAGCTGTCGTCTAACCTCAGATCCACCGTGTGTCCCTAACAGCACAGGAACAAAAGGGCCGGGTCAGAACGGCAGGCTGCACTCACCTGCCGTGTCTCCTGTACACTCTCTGAGGTGGTGGTTGTTCTTAGACGCCAGTGAATAGTACGACTGATAGCGATGCTACGAACAACAGGCCGGAACCTGTCGCGTCCTGTACCATCCCCATGACCTCGGATACACCTGGATCCATGGCTGTAGTCACAGCATCAAGCCATCTCTTTTGGGGTTTTCTTTTCCTTTGTATGAGGTCCTTTTCCAAGGAATAGCCTCACTGAGCTACATGTCCTAGGTATGAGAGATGAAGCTTCTCCGTCCATCCTCGCCTCCAAGGAGTCCATAGTCCATGGGATCTTCAGCACTCTTCTCCAACACCACAGTCCAAAGGCACCGATTCTTCTTCTGTCACCTGTATTCATCGTCTAGCTTTCTGTTGCACAGCAGGTGACTGAGAGGACCATGGCCTGAACCAGGTGCCCCTTAGTCCTCAAACTGACCTCCTTCCTCTTCAGTACTTTGGAGAGGTCCCTGACAGCAGACCTGCCCCATGCAATACGTCTCCTGGTTCCCTGGCTGCTGGTACCAAGGGTGCCGCCTGTTGATCCAAGTGAGATGCCATCATTGTGAAGTGAAATCACGTGAGGGTGACTTCGGGTCCTGTGGTGAGAACCTCCGTCTTCTCGGTGTTGAGACGTGAGCCATACGGGAGGCTGGAGTCCTTGATCTTCCGCAGCCTGCGTTTCACGCCTTTCTCAATTTCAGCAAGCAGGGCTGTGCCATCTGCGTAACACAGGTTGTTGGGGAGTTTTGCTCCAAACCTGATGCCACATTCCTCCTCGTAGAGTCCAACCTCATGAATGATTTGTTCAGCATACAGACTGAATAGGTGTAGGGCAAGGATACAACCTTGACACACACCCTTCGAGCTAAAACCATGCCGTGTTCCCTTACTCTGTTCAGAAACAGCTTCTAGATCTAGGTATAGGTTTCTCATGGGTACAAGTATGTATTCTGGGATTCCCATTCTCAATGTTAGCCATAAATTTTTATGATCCACACAGTCAAGGGCCTATGCATAGTCAAGAAAATACAAATAGACATTTTTCTAATATTCTCTGCTTACAGCCAGGATCCATCTGACATCAGCTATGATATTCCTGGTGCCATGGAATCTTTTAAACCTTGTTTGAACTTGTGATAGTTCCTCTCAATACATTGTTCTAGTTGTTTTTAGATGATCTTCAGCAATATTTTGCTTATGTGTGATATTAATGATAACGTTTAAAATTTCTACATCCTGTTGGGTCACCTTTCTTGGGAATGGGGACAAGTACGGACCTCTTCCAGTCAGTTGGCCAGGCCGTTGTCTTCTGACTTTCCTTGACTAGATGGTGAACACTTCCAGGGCTGTATGTGTAGTTGAAACATGTCAATTGGTATTCCATCAATTTCTATGGTCTGATTTTTTGCCAATGCCTTCTGTGCCATTTGAACTTCATCCTTCATTATCATTGGCATTTGTTTATAACATACTTCCTGAAATTTTCCCCTATCAACTAATTCTTTTCGATACAGTGACCCTGTGTATTCCTTCCATCTCTGGATGCTTCCTGGATCATTCAAGATTTTCCTCACAGCATCCCTCAGTGTTGCAACTCAAACGTTGAATTTTTTTTCCCAGTACTTTCAGCTTAAGAAATTCCTAGCAAGTGTTTTCCTTTTTATTCTCTGCCTCGAGATCTTTTCACATTTCGTTACAATATTTTGCTTTATCTTCTCAAGCTGTCCTTTGAGATCTGCTGTTTGGCTTTTTTACTTCGGCATTTCTTCCTTCTGTTTTAGCTTCTTGATTATCTAAAGCAATTTTCTCAGTCTCTTCTGATACCCATTTTGATTTTCTCCTTTCTGCTCTAAGGCAGTTAGTCGGGCTGCTAACTGAAAGGTCCTCTGTTCAAACCCACAAGCCTTAGGAGAAGGATGAGGCAGTTCCTTCCTATGGCTTTACAGTCCCAGAATGTGGTGAGGGTTCGGCGGTCAGGACTCACGCAGTGGCGGTGGACTCTGGTCTTGTCTCTCAATTTTATTGCTTATACTTATGGCATAACCAACCCCCCAAACCAGAGAGCTATGACCAAAGGCAATAAAGTGCTGAAGAGCACGGGCATCTGTGCAAAGACTGAAACGTGCCTGATCCAAGCCACAGTTTTTTCAGTTGCTTCCTACGCATCTGGAAGATGGATAACGTATAAGGTTGACTGAAAAAGAACTGGTATCTTTGAACTGTGGCATTGGAGAGGAGTGTGGAATATCCCATGAACTGCAAAAACCCCAGACAACTAGGTCTGTTCTGGAGGACATGCCATCAGCGTGCTCTTTAGAGGTCAGGAGGGAAAGGTCATCTCACATGCTGTGGGCATGCTGTCAGGAGGGGTCAGTTATTGGGAAAAGATACCATGATGGGAAAGGGGGTGGGACAGAGAGAGAGAGGAAGACCCCCAACAGGACGGATGGACACAGTGTCCCAGTAACAATGGGCTGGAGCTTATCAGAGAGGGTGCAGAGGATGGAGCAGGACCGGGCAAGGTCAGAGCTGCCGCCCACAGGTCCCTGTGAGCCACTCGACAGCCCCTCACAACAACCTACAACAAGAACAATACAGTCCTTTTGTTCAGCATACAGATCCCGAAGGCACACGGTTCAAGGCCACCAGCTGGTCCATGGGAGAAGGATGGTCAATCTCCTCCTGTGTGATTGTCTTTGAAAACCCGCTAGAGGGTCAGCTATGGGTCGGTTCCGATTCGATGGTACATAACAACAACATACTGATATTACAGTGTCTTCTCAGTATTCTAGGATCGTAAGGAAAAGCCCTGTAAGATCATTATGAGTTGGCCAATGGAAGACCTTCATTTTACAGATGTAGAAACTGGTGCTGAGAACCCATTCTCTGCAGGGCTTTGCTCGGTGTTGAGTGCTGATCTGCAAAACCCGGTAGACCCTAAACCAGATGCCACTGGGGTGGACAGAGGGACAAGCATAAAATCACACCTTGTGTCCTGTTTTATTGTCTCAAGCCCGTTTAATAATGCACCAAGAAATGAGCCTCTATCTGAGATGCTTCCTGCTAAATTACAACTTAAACCCCATTTTTCAAAAGTCAATTTTGCTGTCAACTCTGCTGAAGCAGAAGCCAAGATCTGAGGATAAAATGAATTTCCTAATCAGACACAACAGGCATAATTGGGCTCGCAGAGGAAAATGAAAAGAAATCTCAAAGAGAAGGAAATGAGAACATAATTCTGTTTGGAAGACCTTCACAGAGTAAAGATGTATTGTTATGATTGGAAAACCACGAGTGTACTAAATTCCTAGGTCTTCTAGACCAGAATACCACAGAGCAGGAGGCAATTAAACCAACAGGAGTCTACTGTTTCACAGCTGCAGTGGCTAGAAGTCCAAAATCAGGGTGCTGGCCGGGCCGTATTCCCTCTCAGTGTCTATGGGAAGACGGTTCCCCACTTCTAGTAGCTCCACAAGCTCCCAGGCACAGATGCATCCTGACTTGGCTGCCCCCCATCTCTGGTCTCTTCTATAACTCACTCACACCATGTTACATTGGCTGTCCCCCCATCTCTGTCACACCGTGTTACGCTGGCTGTCCCCATCTCTCACACTGTGTTACACTGGCTGACCCCCCCATCTCTGGCCTCTTCTATAAGCTCACTCAGACTGTGTTACACTGGCTGACCCCCATCTCTGTCACACCATGTTACCCCCCCGTCTCTGGCCTCTTCTATAAGCTCACCCACACCGTGTTACACTGGCTGTCCCCCCATCTCTCACACCGTGTTACACTGGCTGACCCCCATCTCTGTCACACCATGTTACCCCCTGTAAGCTCACCCACACCGTGTTACACTGGATGTCCCCCCATCTCTGTCACACCGTGTTACGCTGGCTGTCCCCATCTCTCATTCTGTGTTATGCTGGCTGACCCCCCCCCATCTCTGGCCTCTTCTATAAGCTCACTCAGACTGTGTTACACTGGCTCTCCCCCCATCTCTGTCACACTGTGTTACGCTGGCTGACCCCCATCTCTGTCACACCATGTTACCCCCTGTCTCTGGCGTCTTCTATAAGCTCACTCACACTGTGTTACACTGGATCTCCCCCCGTTTCTATCACACCGTGTTCACTGGCTGTCTCCCCGTCTCTGGCCTCTTCTATAAGCTCACTCACACTGTGTTACAAGCTGCCCTATTCCAGTAGGAAGAGCTTCTTTTAACAACATGCCCAAAGTTTGTGGAACGAAGCTTTGTTATACTTGCCTCCAAGGAGCACTAGCTGTTGAACAAAAAGACAAAGACCCTGAACCAGATGGACTGACACAGTGACAGCAGCAATGGGTACGTGTCCAACACGGTGAGGACGGCACAGGACAGGGCAGGGCTCAGATCTGTGGCTCACAGGGTCATTATGAGTCATACTCAACTTGATGATACGTAGCAACATAACAACTATTCCCGTATGACCTCATAATACCTACTAACATCTCCGAAGACCCCAACAATGTGAAGATCATGGGTACAGGGCTGAGGACTTCAGTGTATCTTTGGGGACATAATTTCGAACAACAGATTTTCGTAGATACAAGTGAATTTTACAAGCAGCATCATCCATAGGGAGGCGCACTGCTGACACAAAAGTGATACCTCTCTGGACATTTGGATCCACCAGCAGGAAGAGGAAACCACCTCCCAGGTGATGTATGGCCTTGGAAAACCACTGGAGGTCAGCTATGAGTTGGGTCAGACTTGACGCTATGAGGGAGGGAGTGATCTAACCTGATGAGGTTCAGCACTCCAGACCAGAATGACATCAGATCTGACATCACAATCTGCCCATCGTAAGAATGACTATGTGTCTCCATTTACCTGAGACCACCCCCATACACACCTGAAAGGAAGGACCCTCACCAACGTTCCATTCACCCATGTATCCTGGCTTGAACAAGAAATTATATAGTCACTATGTAACACCAGCAGTCAGGAAATGAAAAGACTAACTGCATTGGGGAAATCTGCTGACAGGGACCTCTCCAGAGTGCTGAAGAGCAATGATGTCAGTCTAGATACAAAGGTGAGCCTAATCTAGTCCATGGTCTTCTCAATTACTTGTTATGCTTCAGAGAGCTGGACAATGACTAAGGATGACAGAAGAACAGATGCCTTCGAGTTGTGGTGCTGGAGAAGAGTCTTGAACATACCATGGACTGCCAAGAAAACAACTAGGTCTGTTACTCTTACTGTGGGCACGTGGCAGGAGAGATCAGTCCTTGGAGAAGGACATCATGCTCAGAAGGATTGAGGGACAGCTCAGGAGAGGAATACCCTAGATGAGATGGATTGATACAGTAACTGGAGCAATGAGGTTTGGTGTTTCAGAGTTAGTGAGACTGGCTCAGGACAGGGAAGGGTTCAGAGCTGCTGTACATAAGGTCATTATTATACATCGCAGGTGACTCAACTGCACATAACAACAATAACATTCTATGACAGGTTTGGAAGCAGGAGTGGCATCCACTTCCTAAACAACATGCTTCTGTAAACTGTGAACATTGATAAATGTCGATAGTTGTAGAAGGGTTTCAGGCCTTTTGTTCACAGGGTCGCTATGAGTCGTGCTTGACTCAAAGGCTATCAACAACAACAACAACAACAACAACACGTGAATCAGGAAGTTCACTAGTGAGTGGAGGAGCTGCAGGTGGATTTGAACCGCCCCCTTTGGTTCTGCCTTTGAGTTACGGGCATGGAGTTCCTCAGCCACTGACTAGATGTCTTTCAAAAGAAGAGTACACTTTAAAACCTGGCCTACAGCAAAGAGGCGGTGAAACTGCTGCTCTATGCAGATGACATAGTGTATACAGAAAAACCAAGGGCTCAACAGAAAAACCTGTTAGAGCCAGTGAGCAAATTTAGTAGAGTGGCAGGATGTAAGAGCAATATCTACAAGTCAGTGGGATTCCTCTACAGTAACAAAGAAAACACAGAAAAGGAAACTAAGAAAGTAACACCATTTACAACAGCCAAGCACAAACTGAAATACTTAGGAAGAACCTAACTAGAGACACAAAAAGAACTTTACAAAGAAAACCACAGAACACTTCTGCAAGAAAACAACTAAAGACATAAATAAATGGAAAAATGTTCCTTTATGGATGTGTCTTCCTATCCAAAAGCAATCTACATGTTTAATGAAATCCCAATACAGATACTAAATTCATTATTCAAAGAGATAGGAAAGGTGATTGGTAAGTTTATTTGGAGAGGAAAGAGACCCCAAATAAGCAAAGTACTTTTGAAAAAAAAAAGTTAAGTGGGAGATATAGCACTCCCTCATCTCAAAACCTACTATATATCTGTAATAATACCAGAACAGCATGGTACTGGTACAATGACAGACACATAGACCAATGGAACAAAACTGAGATCCCCAAAATGAACCCATCTACTATGATCAATTGATATTTGACAAGGAAACAAAATCTATAAAATGGGGAAATTACAACTTCCTCAACAAATGGTGCTGGTAAAAACTGCAGAAAGCGGAATCAGGATTCACATCTCACACCAGAGTGTCAGAGGTGACGAAGGACAGGGCTCAGGGCTGCTGTCCAAAGGGCCGCCGGGAACCGCACTGGACAGCACGTAACAAGAGACTTGTAGAATCCTTAGGAGGGTGTTACCAAATGCCCAGGAATGGAGGACTGGCTGTGAACTCTGCATGGGAACTAGGCTGCTTTGTTTTTAAAAAGGCGGAAAGCAAGCGTCAGCCGAACACTGGAGTGAGGTGGGGGTGCCGGCCAGTAGGGAAGCAAGTGGGATCCGGGCAGCACCCCACGGCCCCTGGATAAGCTGTGCCAGCAACGCACCAGAGGCCTCAAGGCACGGAAAGCAGTCCCATGCACATTTCCCCCACCCCACCCCCACCCCGAGCCACCTTCCCAGCAGCCTTCCCAGCGGAGGGAGGTGAAGGCTGGAAGGACGGAGGTGCCTGACGGCAAGGTGGAGCGTGTCCACGTGTCTGTCCCCAGCTTCCAGACCCTCACATGGACCCAGGGGCCTTCACAGATCGGACAGGTGGTGGAGTGAGGGGTTTGCACCAGCGCAGCTCACACAGACCTCCCCCCAACAGGACGACCCGCCTTGCGCTGAGCTGTCCGCCCAGCACTGCTGAGCGTGAGTGAGCCCAGTGAGCCCAGCCTCGCCCACCCTCGGTGGATCCACCTTGTCGAGGGTCTTCCTGTGGGTAACGGGTTTTAGGGAGCACACAGCAAGAGGTCAGGTTTCCGCCTGCATCAATATGCCAACACGAGGGCCAGGCGACAGAGATGACCAGGAATCTACCGGAGTCCTCAGCCTCACTGCCACCAGGCCGGACGTCCCCACGGTAGGTCACAGCTGCCCTCTGTGGGTTTCAGAGGCTGGAAGTCACCTAGTGGTAAGAAGGTGCGCTGCCAACCCAAAGGCCCGCAGTTCGAATCCGCCAGCTGCTCTGTGGGAGAAGGATGAGCAGTCTCCTCTCATGTGACCTGGAGCCTCTGAAAACCCACTGGGGGCTCAGTTATGCTCCAACTCAGTGGTACACAACAACAACATCATCACATGAGACATGGCTCATTCTTCCTTCTTGGAGCTGCTGGTGGATTTGAAGGGTCAGACAGCAGTGACCTTGGGGTCCCAGCACAAGTCCCCACGGCCTAGGCCACTGGAGCTTCCGACACAGGTCTTAGGAAGGACTTTGGACAACCCTGGGATTAGGATTTGGGTCCATGTAGCCGAATCCTGGGCCAAGCTGGCTGACATTCTGCGTCCAGGCATGTGGCTGGTCTCTTGCCAGGCCTCCGTGTCCCCAATCCTGGGACAGAAAACATGCAGAACTTACAGGCCCCTGAGAGGCGGAAGGGGCCGTCTAAGCTGTGAGTAGATCAGATCGTGGCCAGTGAAAGCCGTCAAAGGGCTTGGCAGCCAGTAGAAAGGTGGCAGCTGACATCCACTATGCAGACAGGTCAGGCGGTCCACTCCCAACAGCATCGGCCCTGAGCAGTCCACGGCGCTCAGCCTGTCCTGACACACGGAGTTATCAGAGATGACAACAGCAAGGGGTGTGGCATAATACGGGATGAGTCCTTCCCCTGGACCTCCTGGGGGCTGACCTCACACTTGCCCTTGACCCTGGGTCTTGCATTCACTTCCAGGTCTCCCATGCTGCTTTGTCAGGTATCTGCAGACTGCAGGCATCTCATGTGCTGTGGGCTCACCACTCTGCAGGACCCCTCACCCTAACACACTCTCAGGAAAAGCACATCGGCTGACTGCAGACCTGCAGAGAGCCGAGTCAGCGCTTGCCACACACTCTCATACCGCATGTTTAAATTTAGAACCAGTCTCTTGGTATAAGGAGCCCTTGTTTGCCATTGTCAAGTCTGCTTTACAGACAAGCTTTTGCTGTTGTTTGGAAATTGAAATGCTGGTTTCAATTAGCAGTTCCCTGGAAATGTTGCCTGACCCTGACCTTTGATTAAAGAGAGGGAGTGTGTAGACATAACTAAGCCCTGCTCACTGAGACCCGAGCGCGGAGCAGCACAGGGCCACTGCCTCGTCTGTTTCCAGTCAGGGAGAGAGAATGGTCTTTATTCACACAGCACCATGGAAATCCTAAAACAGTAAGCTCTGTGTATTATACACACACACACACACGTTTATATATACACACACACACATTAATATATATATATATATATATATATATATATTACAAAGACTTGGACTGAGTAAATGAGATGCTGTCAATATACAGACATTAAACACCCTTCAGTTCAGAGAAATCACGTAAAAGCCCACACACCATGTCCGCGCTACGGAGCCACGCCTGGAGCCCAGCTGTGGCCCTGCGTGCGCGGCTCAGCCTCTCGGTACAGAGTCTGCATCCTCTAAGCGGCTGGCCCATGCTTAAGATGATGACCTGAGAACAAGAACAGAGCACGGTGTCCATCAGAAGAGTCTGCTGCTTATCTGAAGGCTGGAGGTTCAAATCCACCCTGGGGCACCACCAGGAAAGGCCTTGTGATGGGCTTCTGTCGAGAGACAGCCAAGAGGATGCTAAAGGACAATGCCATGCTGGGCTTCCCGTGGTTAGAACAGCCAGACAACAGCGGAGTGGACTGTGTCCATCAACAAATGAATACATACAACAAAGGTGGTACGTCCACACAGTGGGCTATTACTCGGCCAGAAAGAGGAACGACGTCATGCTGCATCATGGAACTCGAGAAATATGCTGAGTGAAATAAGAAAGGCCAAAGGAAATAGACTGTACCCCCTCCTCACACAGAACAGGAGAACAGGCCGAGGCCGAGGCTCTTCTAGATACGTGACATGGATATAGGTATAGATATGTGTTGCTGAAGTCAGAAATGACTCCTAGCTGACCTCTGGGCGTCTGACCTCTGGGCGTCTGGCCTCTGGGCGTCTGGCCTCTGGGCGTCTGACCTCTGGGCGTCTGACCTCAGGGCATCTGGCCTCCAGGCATCTTTCAGGGGCTGGAAGGTGCACAGGGACCTTGTCCTGACAGAGTTGGTGGATTCCAGCCTTTGGGCTGGGTGAGGCCACCAGAGCTGGAAACTAGAGGGGGTGTGAGGAAATGGGGAGCCCCCACGTCAGGTGCACTGACCAGCTGTGCCGGCTGATGGAAATGCCTGGACCTGTTTCCAGCAGCCACCATTGCACAGCATGGCAAGTACCACTAATGCCACCGAATCGTACGTGTAATGTGTTCAAAATGCCAACTTTTTTGTTGCATATTTTAACACAGTAAGATTTAATTTAAAAAAAATGTCAAAGGCAAAAAAAAAAAAGCTGGAGCAGAGCAGCAGTGACAAAGACCTGAATTAATTTCCAAGGTCGCTGGCACACTTGTTAGGTGCTGTCTAGTCAAGTACAACTCGTATTGGTCATGTAAGTAACCATGGTCATCAAGTTGGGGCCAACTCAAAGCAGACCCACCCCCAGGTTTCCCAAGGCTGAAAATCACATGGGAGGAGACTGTCCATCCTTCTCCCAGGAGCCGCTGGTTCGAGGCCCCACTGAGGCAGGCCTTTGGGGGGTTCCCTGGTGCAAATGATTTCTGCTCCCTGATAACCGGTTAAGGGTTCCCATTCACTCAGCAGTACAGGGAAACAAACGTGGAGATGTGATTGCACCAAGATACAGACAAGAAAACCCGCTGGGTAATGGGACTGCAGCCACTGTGCAATACGTGTAGCCATAACTGACCTGGTGGGACAGACCCTCCAGGTCCCAGGGCTGTCACTGACCTAAGGGACCTAATGGACCTAATGGAATGGACCCCACATGCCCCAGGGCTGTCACTGACCTGGTGAGATGACCCCACATGCCCCAGGGCCGTCACTGACCTGGTGAGATGACCCCAC
>NW_006399777.1:719716-721545 GCF_000299155.1 Elephantulus edwardii
CATCCATCCATCCATCCATCCATCCATCCACTCATCCATCCATCCACTCATCCATCATGAATTTTATTAGTGGATCTCAGTAAGTGACTCTGCAGGAAGCCAGGAGTTAGAAGATATCAAATAACTGGCTTTTGTATGGAACAACTTATTGAAATCTTCTCAGAGAATTGGCTTTTATTTTTCATGCCAGAAACGCTGTATAAACGTCTTCACAGACAGCTTTTTCACTCACAGATGCCCTTGGGGATAAGCCATCGTGTAGCAGACTAACATTATGTCAACACCTTCAGATACACGGCTGGGATTGTTTCCAAAGGAAGTAACTTCATGTAGATTGAGAGTCTACTGCAAACTGTTAATATTTATTGTGCACTTACTATGTGCCAGGAACTAGCTTACATCATTTCATACATTATCTCAACTAAACTGATGAGGCAGAAAGCATTTGTCCCCACATTATAAATAAAAATCTGGGTGCAAAGAGGGTGCCTGCCAGGTGACACGTTACTAAGTGGTAACACAGGGGTACAAGCCTGGTTGTTGGCCTGCAGCTCGTTCCACGTGTCCACTTTGCTGGGGTGCACTGCATGCCTGGTACTGCGTATACTGATGCCTGCCGAGCCCCAGGGTCCAGTCCCTGCCCTCTCTCCCATGTCCAGCAGCTGACAGAACTTCTGGAAAGAAGGCTGAGTGATCACCAGACATGCTGTTTTTCAGCTTCCACACGGAGCGTCAGTGACCCACAGAAAGGGATGGAGAAGTCACTTAGTGGATACTCACGAATCACCACACAGCAGCCAATAGCAGCACCAATAACCGAGTCAGAAGAGTTATTGTTTTCTAGATCTTACCCTTGTCTGTGTAAAGATGGGCAAGACTGCAGACAGGCAGCTGTTAGAGGACACTTGAGGAGCTCAGCTCTGGACAGTCCGAGGCTGGGGGCGGGGGAAATGCTGCTAATGGAAAGTTTAAAACCTGTAACCACCCCAGGGCTGGGCGGTGTCGCCCCCCCCCACAACCAACAAGCGTTCGCTCTGAGTCGGGACCAACAACAGCGGGGCTGATCATCCAGAGATGGACAGACGTTAAAGAGTGAGTTCAAATCCACAACTTCTTCAAAATGTTCATGGCTGAAGAGGTATCATAAACGGGCTTTCTTAGAAATTACATGGGCCAACAAATGAAGCAAGACTGATCACCACCGCTGACCTCCAGCAAAGCCCACTCACAAGTCCATGGAATTAATGCTACCATTCTGGTCTTACATACGTATGCATATTTCCGAAATGAAAATAATTTTAAAAATGTCAGAAAGACACAGCATTAAGCATGCAAAATATCATAAAAATACATAAACTGAATCTAATCATACGTGAACACTAGACAAATACAAGCTAAAGAGCGTTCTATAAAACAACCGGGTTTCAAAAATGTCAACGTCAGTAGAGAGGACAGACAGCCGGGAAGCTGTTCCAGAGTAAATGGCACTAAGGGGACATAAGAGCAAACGCAGCGTGTAGTCCTGGCTGAGACCCCAGATCGCAAAAGGAAAAGTGCTGGAAGGACCGTTATCAGGACAGCAGGGAAATCCGAATACAGACTGCATATTAAACAAGAGGACACGTCAACGCGAAGCTTCCAGAACTCGATATGCACACTCCGGCCATGCAGAGGATGTCCACTTCCCAGGACCCACATGGACACAGTTACAGTGAACACTTGTGATGTGTGAGACTGATTCTCAAAAGACCCAGTAATAATACTTACTCCATACATAGATAGATAAAGATATATATGTTGTTGCTATGTGCCGTCAAGTTGCCTGAGAC
>NW_006399777.1:726530-727658 GCF_000299155.1 Elephantulus edwardii
GTCACTGACCTGGTGAGATGACCCCACATGCCCCAGGGCCGTCACTGACCTGGTGAGATGACCCCACTTGCCCCAGGGCCGTCACCGACCTGGTGAGATGACCCCACATGCCCCAGGGCCGTCACCGACCTGGTGAGATGACCCCACATGCCCCAGGGCCGTCACCGACCTGGTGAGATGACCCCACTTGCCCCAGGGCCGTCACTGACCTGGTAAGATGACCCCACATGCCCCGGGGCTGCTCTGATAACACAGCCCACTCTGGCTGGCCCTGAGGAACACTGTGCTGAGTTCTACCAAAGGAGGTCTCCGCCAGGCATCTCCCTGTCCTTCTGGTGGCTCCGTGCCTTGAGCTTCATCTGTCACCACTGTCACACAGTCCTTCTCACATGTCTACGAGGCTGTTCTCTTATGAAGACACCTGTCATGACTCTCTCTAGTGAGGTCACTGTGGAGGCCTATGTCAAGAATCTGCACTGCAATCCCAAAGGAACAGGGTTTGAATCCACCAGCTGCTATGTGGAAGAAGGATGGACACTGAGCAATGAACGGCCTCTGAAAACCCACCAGAGGGTCAGCTATGAGTCTGTTCCAACTCAGTGCACACAACAACTATTCCAGAATGACCTGACAACCTCTTCCAAGACTGTCTGGAACAAGGGTCCACTCACAGGTAAAAAGAAACCCACCATACTCGCTGCTGGTCCCGGGGTGGGGGGGAGTCTTTGTGGGTGGAGACTGGTCAGCTTCCTCCTTCAGCCCTGCGGTGGATTTGAACTGCTGACGTTTCAGTCCCTGCCCAATTACACTACACCACCAGGGAGCCTTCTTCACAGGGACAGGGATTACCATTTAATCTCGCGGGCACCATGCATAAAGGGCCCCTGACCATCCCTTCTGGGGCCAGCTTTTGGGCCATTCTGCCCTGCTGTCTCCACCTCAGGGGGCAGTGGGGACCAGTCTGGTTTTAGGATTAACCAGACTTCACTGTCCCACTAACAAGCTATCTGAGTAAAGTTTCTCAATCTCCTGAAATATCTTTATTTATAAACAGAAAACCAGGAAATCTTGTCCTGAGAGTAGAGATGCTAGAAGGCCTAAAAACATGCTGAAGTCTGTCTGTTCCCA
>NW_006399777.1:733973-746951 GCF_000299155.1 Elephantulus edwardii
TCCCGATTACCCCAGTCACTGAATCAATCCATCTCATAGAGGGTCTTCCCCTCCTGCGCTGTCCCTCCACCCTCCCAAGCATGATGTCCCTCTCTAAAGACCTGTCTCTCCTCACAACATGTCCAAAGTATGTCAGGCGAGCTCCAGAATCCTTGCCTCCAAGGAGCCGCTCGGTTTCACCTTCTCTAGGATGAACCTGTTCGTTTTCTGAGCAGTCCATGGTACACTCAACACTCTTTTCCAGCACCGCAACATCAATTCTCCTTCTCTCTTCCTTAGTCATTGTCCAGCTCTCTGACGCATAACAAGTGGTTGCAAAGACCATGGCCTGTATCAGGCGCACCTTCGTCTACAGAGTGACATAATTGCTTTTCAGTACTTTGGAAAGGTCTCTAACAGCAGACTTTCCCATCGCAATATGTCTTTTAATTTCCTGGCAGCTGGTGCCAAGAGTGTTGACTGTGGAGGCAAGCAAACTAAAGCTGTGAACAATCTCAATCTCTTAATCATCTATCATGATGCTGCCAATCGGCCCAGTGGTAAGAATCTTTGTTTTCTTGATGTTGAGCTTCAATCCATATTGAAGGCTGCTGTCCTTGACCTTCTGCAGCAAGCGCTTCAAGAGGAGAACTGTCCACCGTACAAGCAACAAAATCCTACAAGAACTTCAATTCAGTCATCACTGGGTGGTCACTACTGAGAACCAGAAAGCCATCGGTTGGGGTGTGTGTGTGTGTGTGTGTGATGACCTCTCCACCCCTGGAGACAAGTGTCAGTCACTGTCCATCTGTGTGTGAAGGTCGCCACCCACATGCCAAGTGCACGGCACATCCCCCTGCAGCAGCAGACACAACCCTCTCCCTCTTCTGAAATGGCTCTAAGTCACCGTTTGCACATCACAGGCCGGAGATGGAAACCCTGCAGAGGCCCCTTGCAGCCCCTGTCCTTCTGGACGGTGGGGTTTCCCCACGTGGCGTTCAGGGGTGGTGGGTGCTCTGCTAAGGGGTCACCAGGCCTGGAGGGAGCGGTCCACACCGCATCGGTGCACATGAGGAAGGCCAGCCAGAAACGCCTCGGCCAGACTCAGACAAGCAGTGAGGGGGACAAGCTAGGAGGCCAGCACGAAACCCCCACAGAGCATCCTGGCCAGT
Organism: Elephantulus edwardii; assembly: GCF_000299155.1. Classification (NCBI taxonomy): domain Eukaryota; kingdom Metazoa; phylum Chordata; class Mammalia; order Macroscelidea; family Macroscelididae; genus Elephantulus; species Elephantulus edwardii. The sequence goes on from NW_006399777.1 coordinate 735,125, forward strand.
TACATCAGCGACGCCAGCTTCCTTTCAATTATTCAAAACATATCATCATGTTCTAGGAGAACCCAGCAATACGGAGTTATTACGTTTTGAGGGAGAAGTAAGTGACCTACTTTCCATGGCTGTGTATTGGGGGGCAGGGAGCTCACCGCCTCCATGTCCTCCTACCAGGGAAGTGGGGGGAAAAGGGTCAGGTTAGTCTAAAGCTCTCACTTCTGTTTCTGGGGCTCTACTGTTGCCATGGTAACAGTTACTATCAGATCACTCTGGTTGGCAGAAGCAGGCACTGATGATAACAAACATAGACGCACAGTACAAACGGGCAAGATTAAAGCGCAGCATTTGCCCCGAAACAAAGCTCAGGGGTCGGCAGGGGCAGGAGGGCCAGTGGGAGAGCAGCAGGGGAGAAGTGGGAAGGGCCTTGTGATGTCGTGAGGCAGAACGTTTACAAAATGCAAACAATCTGCTCTGTCCACCTCCACCCAGCACCAGCTCAGGTGTTAGAAGTCATTCTAACAGACTCTAATCTTTCGCTTTCAACCCCTGGCCAGGTTAAGGACACACAGCGTCTTGCCAGAAGAATATACACGCAAAGAAAAAGACTTCCTGCCAAGACCACAGACTCTTGGACCTTATCCATACAGGAGGTTGGTTTTAGAGGGCAGTTTCTGAAAGGAACCAGCCATGGGAGGGCACCAGACCAGAGCCACAGCCCATCACCTGCTTTTGTAAATTCTTTGGGTCAGGAATGACTTCTACAGGTGAGGCAAAGCAATGCCTGGAAAGTATGTGAAATTCAAATTTCAGTGCCTGCAGCAGCACGACCTAGGAGCAGACTCTGCTGACTTGGAGCGGAATGGCAAAAATCCCCTAAACTCTCTCTTATTCTGCCTTTTGCAGGGTGTCCACAGGTGCCACAGATGATTAAGCCTTCAACCACTAGCCGAAAGTTTGGCGGTTCCAGCCCAGGGAGCGGTGTCTTGGTCTGCTTCCAACGCCATGGCCTGGTGGACCCTCCACAGCAATCCTGGTCCATCCACAGGGTCTCTGTGAACTGGACGTGACTCACGTGTCACTGCTGGCCTTTGGCACAGAGAACTTGCTGACCCTCCAGCCGGAGGTGCAGGGGTTCACGCTGTATGTTCCTTTTACCTCCCTGGACTTGTCACTCTAGCTTGAGCATGTGGGAGAGGCCAGAGTCGGAAGGTGGGCAAGTGGGTCCCCTGTCCTTGCCACGGACTCTGGGAACCGCACCATCCATTCCGATTCAGACCTCCGAGCTGAGCCTTGGCCGTCCTGGCCACCCCTGGACAGGGAGGGACGGAGGAAGCATGCTGCCACCTGGAGGCCAAGTGCAGCATCATCACGTGACCAGGTCACAAGCAGGGGTCCAGGGGTCTCATCAACCCAGCCACGTGCTACTTACTCACGCATGCGTTTCACCCTGGTCTCGGCCATCGCACTGTTGAACACTGTCAGTTGCCGGGGCACGTCTGCAGCCACGCCAGTGATGGTCCTCGAGTCTGCAAGAAATGCACACCCTTAGTGATCTTGTCAGGGCCCTGCAGCCACAGACAAGTTCAAGGCAGTCAGAGGACAGAAACTAATCCCCCTTTGCAATAAGGTGATGCTCCGCTAATTGGAAAGGAATTAAATTCTTCCACACACATGAAGGAGATTTGGTCCAAATGACAAGATGATTTACAGTTTTAAGATGCACCAAGAATTCCGGACCCAGATGTCTTTCAGGAAGCACTGTTCACACAGAAAACTATTTTCTAAATCATGAAGTTTTTAAATACTAGAAAACCTGTCTATAAATGAGTGATGTTCCTCGTGAACGCCAGCTGGTCCCTCCCAGCAGGTGTGAGGCCACATTCAGATGACGCAGGAACTTCTCTAAGGAGCTGAGTTTCTCTTCACCTTAGTCCCTCAGCTGGACACAAGCTGCTTTCTGCATCTGGAAGCAGGATGCCCAGCAGAGGTCAGCTGCTGCCTGCAACTCCAGCAAACGGAGCCGGCGGCCAGCACTGGACTCAGGTCGGGGGCTGTCACAAGGGCTGCGGGGACGTACGGGGGCTGAGGGGTCACAGTTCTACCAGTGCACATGGTAGACTCTGCGGGTCACACTGCAGCTCAGGAGAAACGCCCCTGGCAGAACGTGAAGAGGGGCATTTACTGCAGATCAGAGCACAGGCTTCAACCTGGATCATACCTCAACTTCAGGAAAATGAAATTCCACACCGCTGGGCCGTTAACAACATCATGACAGCTGGAGAAAAGACTGACGTTGCCAACGATTTTATTTTACTTAGCTTAACATCCTTGACAGCAGTCAAAAAATCAAAACACGCGTTGCATTGGGAAAAATCTGCTACCAGGGAGCTGTCCAAGGTGCTGAAGAGCAAAAAATTGTCAGTTTAAAGACCATTCGTTCATAGGGTCGCTATGAGTCGTCTACGACTCGAAAGCATCAAACAACAATAACAATGACGATGACAAAGAGAGAGCTACGTTGGCCTAGTGGAAGGAAGCTGTGCTACCAAACCGAAGGTGGGTGATTGTCATCTGGGGCCCTCAACCAGGTTCAAATTGTCTTCCTGTTAAACATTCTCCTAGGTGGTGCAGCACTGGTCTGTGCGTTGCTGTACAGAGCTAACTCATGGTTGCTGTGATGCTGAAGCCTGTGACAGTGATGTACCAATCGTGGTAATGGGCACCCATGGTGGACAGTGTTGGCTGGAGCTTCCTGACTAAATCAAGCCTGGAAGCAGGAGCGACATCCACTTCTGAAATGGCTTGCCTCCGGAAACTCTATGTACAAACAGTGCTCAGGCTGTTTGTTCATAGGGTCGCTATGAGTCGTCTACGACTCGACGGCATCAAACAACAACAACAAAGACTAAAGGGTGCCTGATGCAAATCATGCTATTTTCAATTGCTTCCTGTGCATCTGAATGTTGGACAAGGAATCAGAGTGGCAGGGAATTGACGCTTTTGAGCTGTGGAGTTGGAGAAGAGCAGTGAACATCCCACAGACGGCCAAAAGAAAGAACATAATTGCCCCGGAGGCAGCCAGGCTGCGCCTCAGAGGTAAGGACGGTGACACTTCATCTCACACACACTGTGGGCGTGTGGTCAGGAGGGGCCTGTCCGTGGAAAGGACATCATGCTGGGGAAGGCGGAGGGTCAGAGAGAGAGAGGAAGCCCTCCGAGGGACTGACAAGGTCACAAGGGGTCAAGCGTATGGAGATGGCACAGGAAGGACAGGGTTCAGATCTACTGTCCACAGGGCTATTGGGAGTCACAGTTGACTTGATGGCCCCCCAAAACAATGTTGCTGTTGTAATGTGTCGTCGAGTTGCTTGTGACTCATAACAATCTATGTGCAACAGCTCGAACCCTGCTGTATCCTGAGCCAACCTCGTCCCCTCTGACACAACTACCCCATTACCCCACGTCACTGAGTCAAGACAAGACCGTCCGTGAGACCTCAGAGTCATCCACAGGGCTGGGTTCTCACTGTGTGTTCCTCTTACCTCCCTGGATGTGTCGCTGTAGCTTGAGGGGACTAGGGACCTCTGCTCATGTCCTGTACCCCTGCAGATGTGCACACCACATCAGTGTAAGAGTCCCCACGCTCTCCTAAAGCTCACTTTGCAATCACACCGGGTGACAGCTGCTGCTGCGGGAGCCCTGGGCGGGACACTAGTGACACACAGGAGGCTGAAGGCGGGATGCGAACAAGGCTTGCTGTTCACGCCCAGACAGCAGCTGCAGGGAGGCCCATGCGACAGTCCCCTGGGACACACATGGTCAGAACGGGCTTAATGATAAGCAGCTTTTATTGTCGTTGTTGTGCTGTCAAGTCAGAACCGACTCACAGCGGACCCTCCAGCAGGTTTTCAGAGGCTGCAAGGTGCACAGGACACCAGCCATCTTTCTTCCACAGAGCAGCTGCTGGATTTGAACCACCTGCCTTTGGGGTGGCAGCATGATTCCTTGTGACTGGGCCTCCAGATCTCCCTATAGCAGCGTGTTGTTGTCCACTGGAACTGACCTATAGCTGACCCTCCAGTGGGTCTGTGGAAGCATGGGCAAGTTGCAGGGTGGAGCCGACCCACGCTTCTCCTGTGAAGCATCTGGTGGATCCAAACCACGTGCCTTTAGGGTGGCAGGGTAGCCCCCTTACCACCAGGCCACTAAAAGCAACTGGCAGTAGCTATTATCATCATTATTTTCATTTGCAGATTCAATTTACAGGGCTGACATTACTGTGGGTCCCTCCTGTGCTTCTAGCTGGATTCGGGAACTCCGACGCCCTACTGAATTCAGCCTCACATAGGGAAGAACTTCGGAAGCCCCGGGCTAAGTCCTGAAGATGCTGTGGTGGAAACAGTGAGCTCGCCAGCCCGTCCCCGTCCTCACGGGCTGGTCCCCACAGTTTTACGTCTTTTCTGTGGACTCAGTCGACCCAGGCAGGGCTTTCTCACAAGGGGTAGCACCTTGTAAACCAGGTGCATGGGGAGAAGTTGGGGACCAGCGTCTGACCCAGGGCTGCGGGGAAGGCTGAGGGTAGAGCAGGGTGAAGGATGAGACGGGAGGTGACACAGGCCCTGAACGGCCTTCAGAGGAACAGGGACCGAAGCTCCAGCCGGGGGCTGTCAGGGTGAAGCGGGACAATGGCCAGGTTCCCCCTAGGCCTGCAGCAGGTCCCAGAGCACTACATGCTGGGGGCAGGAGGGACTGCAGGACTGGGCAGCCAGGACAGGGCCATTATAGAGGACTGCGGGTTCTGGGGGCCCGCTGGAGGCTCAGCTATTCATGGGTTCTGACTGGACAGCACACATTCTAGAGGCCAGGGAGCTCTGGTGGCCTAGTGCGTAAGGAGATGTGCTACCATCCCAAGGGCATGTGGTTCGAATCCACCAGGTGCTTCTCAGGAGGAAGATGGACTGTGTCCTGTGTGAGCTACAGCCTCTGCAAAGCTGCTGGGGGGACAGGCGTGAGTCGGTTCCGACACAAGAGCAATGAGTCTGAGGGTATTTCTTGAGCGGTGGACTAGCCCCGGCTCCGTGGATACTGCTGCGATTAGCAAGCGAGGGTATGAGAAGCTGAGGTTAGAGGTGAGGCCACAGCACCTGCTGCGAGCTCGGTACAGCCGCATCAGGTAACTTCAGGAGCTGTCATCCCAGGGCCTGGCCCTTCACCTGAGCATCGCGGGGAGCTGAGGACTCTAACACTGGACACCACCCCACAGGGATGTTCTGACAGCGACACTCGGTGATGACAGGAGACGCTAAGTGGCGTTTCGCTCAGGGCGCTGGTGCCAGGAACCCTCCTCCGTCTGTGGGTCCTGCCCCACCACACAGCTCTGTCCCTGACGAGAGACAACGGCGGGTTCTGACATTCATCAGCAGAGAGGGGACTGTCCCACTGCTCCCCAAGCCTCCCCCTGCCCGCTTCGGCTCGTGGAGAAATGGCCTTGATCATAACACAGTGTCTGCACCTGCCCTCCCTTCTAACCATCCGGCTGCATGGGCAGCAAAGCTACGTGGAGGCTGCACTCACGTCCCTTCAGCACCAGGGACACGAGGCCCTGGTGCGCTGGTCCGTCCCCAGCTTCTCACTCAGCACCACCTGCCTTCCCTCCCCTTCCTCTCAGTCTCCCGGGGAGCACTCAGGGAGCACTCGGGAAATACTCAGGGAGCACTCAGAGAGAACTCGGGGAGCACGCAGGGAACGCTCGGGGAGCACTCAGGGAACACTCAGGGAGCACTCAGGGAACAGCATTTACATGGCCAATGCCCATTTGCCACAGACCTGACCTCTCCGTCACGATTCCCCATCCCTCTCCCTGAACGGCCTGTGGTGGGAGACCCTTGCCGGGGCGGCAAGCGTCCTCCAGGGGAGGCTAAGCAGCCGCGTTTTGGATGTGGCAGGTCGTGAGCTCTCTAGTCACAAGTAGCTCTGTTCCTGTCACATGAAAGCTACTGTGGACAAAGATGGACAAAGAAACACAGCTGTGTCTTGGTAAAGTTTTGTTAAAAACCCCTCAAACAACAAAACCCCAAACAAAGCCCAGGCAGGGGGCCAGAGCACAGCTGCGGTGCGTGGCCGGTCAATGAGGACCGATTCTCCTCCTTGAAGGGGAATCACCACCGATAAGAAGCCCTCCTGACAACGTGCTCAGCGTGGGTGAGATAAACCTCGGCCCCCTTGCCGCTAAGGAGCAGCCTGGGTGCACGTCCTCCTCGTCAGACTCGTGTGTTGTTTTGTCCACGGGCTGTCAGGAAAGTTAAATGCAGTAACACATGCAATGCTGCTTGGCTGTTGGTAAGCAAAGGCCCCGAGTAAACGCCTGCTGTCTCCCTCCACCCCATGGTGCTCACCACGGTGCTGAGCACAGGAGCTTCTCCACAACTGAGCTGCACCCCCACCACCCCATCAACATAAAACACTTGGGGAAAGTGGGTCAGCACAAGAAAGCAGACTTGCTATTCCCAGACACAAGGATAAACACCAGAAGATGAGGATAAACCAGCTTTCTAGTTTCACTACATACTTATTTCACACTAATATTCAAATGAAGCATATCTGCAGTTGAAAACAACAGACGTTCAGAGACTTAAAAATACCCATGTCTTTATGCTGAGTGAAATATCTCCATCACAAAAGGACAGATACAGCATAATGCCACTGTTGTAGAACGGGACTGACACTGGGGTTGGAGGGAGACTGAGAAAGATGGGATAAATTATGTATACTGCATGGAAACAGATGAGGGAGAGAATTGTTTATAAGGAGTATGTGATTAGGTATTATTGTCATGACAGGAGTCCAGAATGAAGGTTGCACAGTGGGGTAGACTTGGGGGAAGGGATTGAATAAAAATGAAAGAATTTTACTTTTCAAAGAGAAGACTGAAGGGGAGGGGTGGGCAGGGAGCAAAGTGCAACAATGAATGAATGGAAATCCAAAGTCTCTGTAAACTTTCATTAAAATCAATTTTTAAAAAGCAAAATAAAAGGCAAAAGTCCACGTCTGTTTGAACACGACGGGAGATGCCTCTAAGAGCAGCAAAGCTAACACCAAACCTCCTGCCATTTGGTCCACGTGGGTGCGGATCACAGAAACCCTCCCCCAGGTTTCAGAGCCTAGAAATCTTCCTGGAAGGAGCCTGGGGACCCGAACCACCAACCTTTACGTTGACAGTGCAACACAGGACAGCCTACGCCACCAGAGCTCCTCTGCTGCTGCTGGAAGGAGGACTGAGCTGACTCACAGCAGCCCTGTGAACAGCAGGTCCGGCCTGCACCATCCTCTTGTCTCTGACGTGTGCAAGCCCATGGTGACAGTCACTGCATCAGCCTTGTTGAGGGACTTCCTCTTTTTAGTGATCACTGAATAAGAGGCTGTTTCTTGGTTTGGACTGGCAAGAACTAAATGTGGACACAGATGAGGAAGAGCTTCATGGAAGCCACACCTTCCTAACATTTTCGGCTGTGTTTACTCCGTGGAGAGAGTAGTCAATGTTGGTGGGAGTCTGAAGGTTTGACCAGCCAGCTTGGAGAATCTACGCTGTAAGGGCGAAACCTAGTTTCCTCCAAGCCAGCTCGACAGGCTTTAAGACTGATGCTAATACTAAGATAGGTATATCAACACTCCACACTCTTCTTTTAGCCGAAAAATAATCACATTAAGTCATCCAAGTCCATAGAAATGGTGACGTATTCGAGGACAGCCATCGTTAAAATTTTTTTTTGTATTTCTAGTTTACATGAGTAGAAATTGACAACAACATTGTTCGATGAAGAAGACTTGAAGCTCTTGCTGCAGGTCAAGGACTGCAGTCTCTAACAGGGATTGCGTCTCAACATCAAGAAAACAAAGATTGCAGCAAAAACAGCAGTGTTCAACAGGGCAGTACACAACATGCTGGCAGGACTGTGGAGAGACTAGAACTCTTATTCATGGCTCGTGGGAGTGTAAAATGGTGCAACCACCACGGAAGGCGTCTGGAGCTTTCTCCAAAAGTTGCAAATAGAAATGCCATTTGACCCTGCAGTTTCACTACTGGGAATTTACCCTAAAGAACCCATAACCACCACCCAGGCAGATGTAAGTACACCCATGTGTATCACGGCTTGTTCACAACAGCAAAGAGATGGAAGCAAGCCACCTCATTACTGCCAGGTGCAGGCCGTTAATGCAATTAACAGCTGGGCAGATTTTTTTCCATTATTGTTATAAATTAGAATGAGATGGTTGATAAATGAGGAAAAGTTTATAGTACTTTATTATCCCTTGCATGCCAATGAATAAATAATTTCATCATTTTAGTAAATGATAAGAACTTCTTTAGTCCTGAAGGTCTGTCTCTGGGCTGAGCATTTATTTTGATCACAACGTTCCACACTGGCTGTGCGCGAGGGGCAGCAACTTGACATCAAATAGCCACACCTACAACACTGACAGCTCTGTCCCAAAGTCTCTGTTAATCTTGAAACACACCTGTGATTGTTTTTTAAGGACAGACCCACTGAATCTGTAATCTCTTCATTCCTTGGTTGTTGTTGGGTGCCCTCAAGGTGACACCTTTGAACAACCCACTGTCCTCTCTAAAGTGCGGGGGCCCACCGCTGCTCACACGTCAACCCACCTCAGTGAGGGTCTCCCCCTCCCTCAATGGCCCTCCACCTTTCCCAGCACAACGTCCTTTCCCAAGGACTGGTCCCTCCTGACTGCAGGACTCAAGAAAGCTGAGATGAGTATTAGCTAAATGTTGGGAGGAAATCTATTCCTGGGTTATAAATAATGCTCGCTTCAACAAGGCGCCACATGTACTCAGAGTTGAGCGGGTGACACCTTTACTAAAGGCTTGGTTCCACTGCCTACATCTGGCCAGCAGTCCACTTTGTAAGTGTTGGACAAGGGGCAGCCTGCCCTTCTGTGACAGCAGTGCAGTGACCACTGGCTCACTGGGCTGCCCACCCCGGGCCTGCCCAGAACCCCACCAGCACTCTCTCTCCCACCAATCTGAGAAGCACCATTTAGTCCCTGCAATTGGGCCCATTGCCCGACATTTATTATCTCCTGCCTGGGTTTCGGTCACTTGGTTTACAGCCGGTAACACCCATGTAGCTGGAACCATCCTGAGAGTGTTCGCCGGGCCTCCTGTAGCCTACAGTGTTTCTTTGCCAGGAAATGCTCCATTAACATTTGCTAATTAAGTGATCTGCAGTTAATGAGTCCCACTCACCTCTCCATCTTTTGGCAGAAGTAACCTAATATTCCTTTTAAATTAACCGCCTTAGCAAATAGTGGGCTATTCCCCTCGGCTGGGGACAGGGATTCATGACCTCGTCCAGAAGGGACCGCAGGAAGCACCTGGCCACGTGTTTAATTAATGGCAGAATGAACAGCTCAATATTCTTTCCTCCCCTCAGAATAGACACACTTTAATGTTAAATAGCTGGGTTCAGCCGGTGTCTCTGGCCATCTGTACGGCTTGTTCTCAGAGGCCCAGGAGAGCAGCTGGGCAGTTCTGGGCTGAGGCTGATGCCAGGGGTCTGAACGCCCTACGTCTCTGCTGAGGGGAAAGGAGCAGAACTCTAGAGTCTCAACTGAGCACCAGGCTGGGCAGACCCAGGACCAGGCCTGTGCTTCTGCGGGCAGCACCTCACCTGGTGCACCACCAGCCGGCCTGAGATGCCCCTGCCCTCAGGGGGTAACCACCACCTGGCCTGAGTTCTGCCCTCAGGGGGAACCAACACTTGGCCTGAGCCTGGCCCTCAGGGGGGAACCACCACCTAGCCCACCTGGCTCTGCCCTCAGGGGGGAACCACCACCTGGCCCACCTGGCTCACCTGGTCTGAGCCCTGCCCTCAGGGGAGAACCACCACCTGGCCCACCTGGATCTGCCCTCAGGGGGGAACCACCACCTGGCCCACCTTGCCCCGCCCTCAGGGGGGAACACAGGCAAGGCCCTGTCTCTGCAGAACACAGGTCTTGACAACTGCTGTCTGAAGCTCTTCTGTCAGCAACAGAACAGAAAACTCAGTTTGGAGAACAGCACAAATCCCTGCATAGTGAGCTCGCTCCTGTGAAGAACCTGGCCAGACAAGGCCCTGGTTTTCCCTGTGCGGTTCACACAACTGGCATCAGTACTAACCGAGAAGAGAAGTCTATCGTGGGAAGTGCAACCAGGGTGTCTGAGGGACAAAGGCGGTGACCCTCGGTCTCATACACTGTGGGCATGAGGGCAGGAGGGGCCAGTGCTTGGGAAAGCCACCCTGCTGGGAAAGGTGGGGGTCAGCCAGAGAGAGGAAGGCCCTCCACCAGGTGGTCTGCCCTGGTGACTGTAACAAAGCTCGAGCCTCTGGGAGCCGATGTGCATGGGGCAGGGCAGGGCTCGGGTGTTGTTCACTGGGCTGCTGTGACTCATACTCCACTCGATGGCACCTGACAATCCCGACAGTCACCTAAAAGTTGGAGGTTCAAACCCCTGAGTACCTCCACAAGAGAAAGCCAGCCTGGTGAGCGGCCTCTGCACAGGATCCGCCGAGCGAACGGCTTCCAGCGGAGCCCTGCTCTGAAACGCGGGTCACCAGGCGCCAGGGGGAACTAGACAACACCGTAGTTTTTGCTCTTCCTCCCAGAAAACCCGTCCGGGACATTCTGTCTCCGCATCTCTAGCTATTTGAGGTTGTATTCAGTAGCTGTGGTGAGTTATAACTACGTTAACCTCAGCCGTAAACTCAGCTAGCCCAATGCTGAGCTTTCCTGGGTTCCGCGTGAGCGTCTCCAAGGCAGCGGGACTGAGGATTTACAGCCTCAGAAGGCGGGAGCAGGGCTGCTGGGTGGGAATGGCCCCACGGCAGCATCTGTGGTGGCTACACTGACACACTGACAAGATCCTTCCCTCCTGCACCGCTGCCACAATGCACACAGAATTCCGTACCCAGCAGCCGCCTCCACAGGCCCCCAGTGACTCCCGGCATTTGTACACTGGATCAGCTCTGAGCCCGTGTGACCAGAACACTACAAACAGGATCCTCTGTGACACCTGAGAGGAGGTCATAAAAGGTTCTTCAGCTTCTACCTTGGTTTCTAGCATCCTCTGCTTTGGGAGGAACCAGCTTCCTGGCTGGAGGGCACGCAAGAGCCTCACAGGGAGGGAAACTGAGGCCCGCTGCCAGTTTGATAGTGTCTGTCAGTCCTCAGATACCACAGCCCCAGCTGACGGCGGACTGTGACCCCATGAGGCCCTGAGCCACCATCCCGCAGCCACGTCACTCCGGACCCCACGGCCCCCAGAGGACAGGACTCAAGTCCTTTCAGCTAATGAGCTTCTGGGGAATTCGTTAGGTAGACCTGAAAAAATCTGTTTGTGCACTGAGCTTCCACATATGATCGGGATCAAAACAAAACGTATGAAGACCATTTCTGCGTTGACCTTTAAATTTGTTTTGACATCAGTGTTTGCTATGTAGACCCATGGTCCCTGGAGGAGAACTCCATGACGTTATACTGTTAGAACTCAGCAAAGGGGGAAGCAGACATCTCTTGGAAACAAATAAAATGATCTTAACATTCATTTAGAAAAGTAAATGCTGAGGACAAATTTACAGCAACAGAAAACAAAGTTCTCTGTGCCACTGGATGTTGAAGGGCACCACACAAACAGCACGATTAGAACAGTGGTCCTGGGGAAGTGGGGGTGGTTAAGAAGCTCGGTCCCCTTTTCCTTATGACTCAGGGTGAAGTCTCTCTCAGGGAGGAGTGATAGGGAATGGCAAAGGACACACTGACAAAGAAGATTAATCAG
>NW_006399777.1:747051-747595 GCF_000299155.1 Elephantulus edwardii
ACTCATCCATCCTTCCATCCATCATCCATCCATCCATCGATCCATCCATCCATCCATCCATCCATCCACTCATCCATCCATCCACTCATCCACCCATCCATCCATCCATCCATCCACCCATCCATCCACTCATCCATCCATCCACTCATCCATCATCCATCCATCATCCATCCATCCATCCATCCATCCACTCATCCACCCACTCATCCATCCACTCATCCATCCATCCATCCATCCGCCCACTCATCCATCCACTCATCCATCCTTCCATCCATCTATCCATCCATCCATCCATCCATCCATCCATCCACCCACTCATCCATCCACTCATCCATCCTTCCATCCATCCATCCATCCATCCACCCATCCATCCATCATCCATCCATCCATCCATCCATCCATCCACCCACTCATCCATCCACTCATCCATCCATCCATCCATCCGCCCACTCATCCATCCACTCATCCATCCTTCCATCCATCTATCCATCCACCCATCCATCCACCCATCCATCCATCCACTCATCCATCCTTCCATCCATCC
>NW_006399777.1:753384-767770 GCF_000299155.1 Elephantulus edwardii
CCCAAAATCTCTGTAAATGTTTATGAAAATTAATAAAATATAGAAAAAAACCAAAAAAACCATGTTTAAATCAGTAGAAGAGAATATTCCTTTAGAATACATAGTATAAAAAATAAGACACTAAAAATTCTAAAAGAAAATGTCAACCCTCTTTTGCAGAAACCATAAATTAGAAGCCTAGAATCTAAAAAGGCGAGTTGTTTTCCCTACATAAAATTTACATTTCTTTATCCAAAAAAAGAACCCCAAAACCAAACCCCAAATACCGACAAAAAATGAAGTTGAAAGAGTCAACTTATGTGATTAAAATGCCAGTCATTTAGTAAAAACCAGAACCCATACACATTTATATTGAAGGAGTAAGTGTTTGGGTGTTTTTTGGGTTTTTTTTAACCCCTACGGAAAAGATAAAAGCAGACAATTCACCACAGAGCGAACGCCAGTGACTGGTAAATAGATGAAAAGCAGCTCAAGTCTCTGGGAGCTGGAGACAAATTAAGAAATAATGAGGGAGTATTTTCTATTCATTTTTAGCAAAATCAAGACTGACAACCACTCTTCTCAGGAGACGGTGTGTGGGCGTCTGGAGCGGTGGTTTGGGGTTCTCATCCATCATCTGTTTGGAGTGCGGTGCAGTACGTGCTGGGCTACTAACAGAAGAGTAGGCAGTTCAAATCCAGCGGCTGCTCCAAGGGAGAAAAATGAGACTGTCCTCTTCCCAGGAGGTGTGCAGCTTCAGACCTGACAGAGCGTCGGTCACCAGGGCCAGGGCTGGCTTGGCAGTGGCCTTGGCTTTGTGGTTATCACAGCTTCCTGTGCTCTTGGACCTTCCCCTGGAACCCTGCTACTTGCAGAGAGAAGCAGTGATTGCTCACTCAGGTCAAGGCTCAGGGTAGACACGGCAGGCTGGATGGGGGAGCGGACCAGAACAAGGGGAATTCTCCATTGTAGGGGGTGGTTTGAATTGTGTAATGTATACAGCACAGTCTATTGATGCAACCATACCAAAGATCAAAATTCTAGTAAAATTCTAGACACGGCCAAGCTTACTTGAGGCTGAGTAATATTGTGACCTGCATATTTCCAAGCTTATCAGCTGGTAGTTTAAAGTGCCCTCTGGCTGAATCCAAAAGCTTTTTAGTTTGGGCTTTTTGTTACACAAGTTGACTACAGAGCGCTAATTCATGAAATACAGAAAAACTACAAAAGAAAAGTGGGAGGCAGAGGCTGAATGAGATAACACTGCAGCTGTGTATATTGCTATATGCTGTCGAGGGGCCTGTGACTCATAGCGACCCTACGTACAACAGCCCTAAGCCCTGCTCTGTCCTATGCCAATCTTACTGTCTCTGATACATCTAACCCCATTATCTCAGAGATGGAATAAATCCATCTCATTGAGGGTCTTCCTCTCCTGTGCTGTCCCTCCACCCTCCCAAGAATGATGCTCGTCTCCAAGGACTGGTGACACCTTGCAACATGTCCAAAGTATGTCAGACAAAGCTTCAGAATCCTTGCCTCCAAGGAGCAGCCTGGTTTAACTCTCTCCAGGATGAACTTGTACGTTCTCTTAGTCCATGGTGTATTCAATACTCTTCTCCAACACCACAGTTCAAAGGCATTAATTTTCCTTCTATCCTCCCTAGTCATTGTCCAGATCTCTGATGCATACATAGCAAGTGATTGCAAAGACCATGGCCTATATCAGGTGTACCTTAATCTCCCAACTGACATCATTGCTCCTCAGTACTTTGGAGAGGTCTCTGACAGCTGAATTTCCCAATGCAATTCGTCTTTTAATTTCCTAGTTGCTAGTACCAAGAGTGCTGATTATAGAGTCAAGCAAACTGAAGCCGTCAACAATCTCAGTCTCTTCATCATCCATCCAGTGCTGCCAATTGGCCCAGTGGTGAGAATCTTTGTCTTCTTAATGTTGAGCTTCAATCCATATTGAAGGCTGCAGTCCTTGACCCTCGGCAGCAAGTGCTTCAGGTTCTCCTCAGTTTTAGCAAGCAGGGTTGTGTCATCTGCATAATGCAGACTGTTGATGAGTCTACCTCCAATCCTGATGCCATACTTCTCACAGAGCCCAGCCTCCTGGATAATCTGTTCCACTTATAGATTGATACTCTTCCCAATTTTGTACCATGCAGTGTTTCCTTGCTCTGTTTTGATGACTGCTTCCTGGTCCAAGAACAAGTTTCACATAGCACAATCTTGCATTAGTTAAAAATACTCAGTATTTGTTGACTAAACATGTAAATGGTTTTATATCAGAATGCATTTTCAAGATTCAGTAGTCAAAGCAGAAGTTCCAGTACAACTCAGCCTGACAAGAGAGCAGCTCCAGCCCTGTCACTCGCCTGGCCTTGTGGGGCCAACCAGGGGCCCTGGCTGCCCTGCATGGTCCTGCCTCATGCTGGCTGCTTAAGTGAGCCTGTCGTCATTGCCACTGAGTTGGAAGTGACTCCTAGCTGACTCCCAGTTGGCTTTCAGACGCTGTAAATCAGGAGATGCCGTTTTTCTCTCAAGGAACAGCACATGGATTTGAACCATCTACCTTTGGGGTAAGGGGGTAGATGTGTTACAGATAGTGAGATTGGCCCAGGACAGAGCAGGGTTTAGGGTTATTGTACACAGGGTCACTGAGTGTCAGGTGACTTGGTGGCACATAACAACCACCACCACCACGTCTGGATTGGAGGTTCAACTTCCTATCCGCTGGGCCATGAGAGCCCAAGCCACATGGCAGAATTACTGGTCCTCTCAGCTCCTGCTGCGTGGTTCACAGACTTTCAGGAGCTCTGCTCTCAGCAGAGTCCCTGTTTGGACAATGTATTCACTATCTGCAGATGTGGCATTGACCTGCCAACTAGCTCTCATGGGAGATACTCTGACAAGGGCCCTCAGGGGTGGCCTCCCTGTTCCCCAAGAAAAAGCCAGGACCAAGATTTCACATCTGGGAGAAAAGATCAGGCTGGCTGAGCCCTTGCTGTTCCTAGCAAACACAGGTGACTTCCCAGCATCAGGAAGCATGGTCCAAGACCAGGCCTCTGGAAAGGGCCTCACAGTAAACTCTGGGACACTGCAAAGAGGGTGCTAAGCCTGGTAAGAATGAAGGGAGTAACGAAAGCTAAGAACCTATGCTTGAAGTCAGTCGGGGAGAGTTCACGAAAGGATGTAAACACTGACTCCACAGAAGGTGCCTTTGCCACTGTGGCTTGGTGCAACTGAGCTGCCTGCCTCACAGCAACCCTGTCAACACAGGCGCTGAACCCTGCCCTCTCCGGCACCGTCCTCCCAACGCCGATGCACTCGAGCTCACTGTCACAGTCCCTGCCAGCCCATCTCATCCAGGGTCTTCCTCTCTTCTGCGGACCCTCCACCTTTCCCAGCACACGAACCTTCCTTGTTCATTTTACCTAGATCCATAATCAACACTTATAAGCAGCAGTCAAGAGAGAGATGCACTGCATTAAGATGGTCAGCTGCGAAGACCTCCATAAACTGCCGAACAAGGATGTCACTGTAGAGACTAGGGTGCACCTGACTCAAGCCAGGGTTTTACAAATGCTTCAGAGGCCTGTGGCACTTAGACAATGAATCAAGAGGAGCAAGGAGTTGGTATCTCTGAGTTGTAGGTGAAGAACACTGAGTGTCCTGTGAGCTGCAAGCAAGTGCAACCAGGGGCTCCTGAGAGGTCGGGATTGGGAGACGCTGGGTACGTTGTCAGGATGGGCAGTCCTCGGAAAGAGAGCATGCTGGGCAGGTGGACAGTCAGAGGAGGAGAAGACGACCCTCTACGGGACAGCGACGCCATGACTGTAACAGTGGGCTCAACACGGCAGAGATGTAAAAACGACCTTCGTTTTCTTACAGGAGATTCTCTTATAAAATATTTAAACACTTTACAACAAAATTCATACCCTGAAGTCTTTGTGACAAACCACGGTTTTGCATACACACTTAACATCTTGGCCTTTAGACGGTGATCTTCACTCATTCCTGTCTTATTTTTCTAATTATTCGGAATCTTCCTTAGTTCAAAGTAATCTTCTCAAACCCCAGAAAAAATGACAGCTGTCCCACATCAGCTGACGCTAGGACTGTGGACATTGTCCTGGTGATTCCTGATGAGGACCCTGGGCCTCGGTGGGACAGCTCAGCTGACTGTCGGGACTGACTTTCCCGTGTGGATAACTGTGTTCATGGGTCACCTGCTCCCTCTTTTATCATCCCTGGATCTCCCTCTATCCCCAGGTGATTTAATAATAATGGCGATAGTCCACCTCGGTTTTTGTTGTATTTACTTCATTAGTCTGTATTAGAAACTAATTGTAATTAATGGAATTTGCAGCTGATTATAATTAATAGAATCATCTACAAGTTTCTCTCGGCAGGTGGGGAATACATCTGTACTGTCGGTCTTTTTACCCATTTAACAATCTGTCACCCTTCATCACAGAGTCCAGACCTTCTCTGTCTTTATATTTTAGCACAAGGTTTTATAATACTGATGTAAGTTCTGTATAAATACCGGTTTATTTATAGTTCCTTGGATCCAAGCTTTATTCTTATTCAAATAGAGAAACACTCAAAACTACATCATGAAAAGATCTGTATTTATCTGAAGAAACAGAAAAACCATTGTCAATATTCTCTGTGTGTTAATAAAAAGTTATTAACGGTCAAGTTGACTGTGACTGTGACCCTGTGCCCAGTGAAGGAGGCTGTCAGTTTAAGGAATAAGGTGTATCAGAGTCACGCCACAGTCTTTCTGGTCACTTGCTATGTATCTCAGAGCTAGACAATGAATTAGATGACAGAAGAAGAATTGATGCCTTTGAGCTGTGGTGTTGGGGAAGAGCACTGAACATCCCGTGGACGGCCAACAGAACAAACAAATATGTCTTGGAGAGGGTGCAGCCCAAGTGCTCTTTGGAGGCAAAGATGAGGCTTCGCCTTAAATACTTTGGGCATGTTGCAGGAGGGGCTGTTCCTTGGAGAAGGACATGATGCTGGAAGAGTGGAGGGTCGGCGAAGGAGAAGACCTTCAACCAGGTGAAGTGACATGGTGACTGCCCCAAGGACTCTAGTGTGTCAGGAAGTGTGAGATGGCACAGGATAGAACAGGGTTCAGATCTGTTGTTCAGAGGTTGCTGAGTCGTGCTTGACTCATGGTGCCTGACAACAACACCACCACCTCTAAGGTACCCTGGCCATACTTTATTCTTTTGGCCATCCATAGATACTCAGTATTTTTGCTCAACATCACAGTTCAAAGGCACTGATCTTTGCTTTTCCAACTTTTTGACACATACAAATTGAAAATACTGTGGCTTGGATTAGGTGCACCTTCATCTTTAAACTTTATTCTTCAGACCTTTAAAGAGATATTGACAGCAGATTTTCCAGTGTAACATGGCTCTTGACTTCTTGACTGCTGCTACGATGCGTGTTGATTGCTGATTCAAGTTAAATGGGATAACTGACAACGTCCCTCTTCCCTCTAACTCTCATGATGTTGCCGGCCAGTCCAGTGGAGAGGATTTTTGTTTTCCTGGTGTTGAGATGTAACCCATATTGAAGGCTGTAGTGTCTGCTCTTCTGCGGTAAGTGCTTCAAGTTCTCCTTCTGCAAGGAAGGCTGTGGCATCTGCAGAACACAGGTTGTTGATGAGTCTTCCTGGAGTGCTGATACCACATTCTTCTTCATATGGTCCAACTTCTCTCGAGTGATTTGCTCAGACTGAACAGGGATGGAGAAAGGATACAGCCCTGATGTACCCCTTTTCTGATTTCAAAGCATGCACTGTGCTCTCGTTCTGTTCAGACCACTGCTTGTGGCCCATGTGTATAGGTTTCATCTGAGTTCGAGAAATTACTCTGAGATTCTCATCCTGTCAATGCAATCTGTCACATATTATTTACAGGTAACACTAACCAGAACCTCTGACTTTCCGAAACAAGGTCTGTCTGCCCCTGTCTGTCTGTCTGTCCTCCTCATGTGCTCCCTTCCACCTACACAGCCTCCTTCATTTCCTCAATGAGGCCAAATCTACCCTGGTATCAGGAACAGCCTCACATGCTGGCTTTCCTTAAAGCACTCCTGCCTTCATTCCCCTCCCCAACCGCGATCTCCTCTTCTTTCAATACTCCCTGCTCCTTTGCAGTTACATGGGCTCTCTGCCTGGTTCCCTGGTAAAATCCCAGTCCTCAAGTGCAGGGGTCCAGGTCTCACACCTCAGAACCCTAGTTCTAACAGAAAACCTTCTGTAAGCATGTCCACCTCAGCTAAGCTCTGGTGTGTGGATGCAGGAGGGAATGAATGATGAAAGGTAAGTTCCTCCACTGGTCGGACGTGGACGGTCAGCGGAACTCCTTCGTGGGGGCAGGTACACGCTGCTGATAACAATGAATGCTAGTGCTGTGGGGATCTGTTTACAATCTGTATCCCTGCTGCTGGCCCGTCACCACACATCTGCCAAGTGAAGATGTCTGGCATCGCAGCAGGCTCTCCATAAAGCGTGGCTAATCCTGGGTCTGTGGCATTCACTTCAGCTTCCGACTTAGACAGTGCTCTCAGCCGTTAGTAGAAGTGATGGTGGTGAACAGACACTGAGCCTCCACGTCTCTGACCCGAGGGGTTTAGGGCCCAACATGTCCCCTCCTCTGGACAAATGATAATGTTTTCGATGTCGTGATGAAGGTGCTCTAATTATGCCAAGGAATTCTTTCCTGCCATGGTGAAGGGTGTTGGAGAGCTGTCAGTCCTCCCTACACTTGAGGCCTCGAGTCTGAAGAGCTTAAGCAAGTTGGTGCGTCTGGTCTGTTTCAGTCACATCGTTCTGGAGAGATTAAACAGTCATTACCAAGGCTCGGTTTTCAAAAGCCAACTGACCAGACATATCAACAGACTAAAGGGATCTTAGGGGGACAAGAGGCTGAGGGCATCTGTAACGTGCTAACGGCCTCCGTGACAGCATCTTGTTTGGATCTACAA
The DNA here is from genome assembly GCF_000299155.1 of Elephantulus edwardii. Classification (NCBI taxonomy): domain Eukaryota; kingdom Metazoa; phylum Chordata; class Mammalia; order Macroscelidea; family Macroscelididae; genus Elephantulus; species Elephantulus edwardii. The sequence continues at coordinate 760,387 of NW_006399777.1, forward strand.
AGTGTCTGTCTGCATACAGTTTCCCAAGGCCTTGCAGCTTCACTCTCTGTGGTCTCTACAGAAGGACAGCTAATCCCCTAACCATGCAAGGTTAGCTTCATCATTTGGTTCAGAATTTGGTTACTTAGAGATGGAGAGAGAGAGAGAGCATCTTAAGATGTTCAATGGAAACGGAGACATTTCACCTTCTGTCCTTGTGGCCAAATAGCAGAGGGCCCGAACGGTTACTATAGCAACACCATCCCTGTCTGTGTAATCATAGCTCTGAACTGGTTCCTGATCTCAAGCCACTTCTTCTGAAGTACGCTTTATCACTGCTTGTTGAAGGGGACCCTTCTGCACCAAACTGAGAAACCAGTGGTGACCTGTCCCGCAGGTCACGTTCAGATGCCACCGCGGCCCGACCCCTCCCTCCACGGGCGTCATCCCTTCTCACACCTCACGGTCCTGAAAAGCCAACCTTCTGACAGTTCCGGGAGTGCACTGAGTGCCTTCCCACGTCTGCGCCTTCATGCTGCCTGGTGCTCTTAGGAGGATACTCCCCCCATCTGCCCGCCACCTTTCCATTCTCTCATCACACAGTTGTTGAAAAAGAGACACCACGCATGGCAGGCTGTTGGACTCTGAGAACACAATGGATCGACACTGTGACTGTGTCAAGTCGGAGCCAGGGAGGTTTGCTCGGGATAACGCGAGGTTCAGAGCCACTGCTTAAAAGGTCCTGATGACTCCCAGCCGACCCAACAGACCTTAATAATGACGACAACCTCTAAGAGAAACTTTACACCCAACCATCCGCCTTACATTTCTGATGCAGATGCCAAGACTGAGGCAGAAACAGAATGCTGGTACCAGGAAGCTGGTAACTTCTGTGCTTCCTGCAGACCGCCCAGTGCACACACATCCCAGCCCAGAGGGGACGGAGGGGTCTACGAGGAAGGTGTCTGCGTTTTCAGCTCACCAGCAAGTGCCAGGTGGTTTTGAGAAATGCATTTTTTACTTGTTTATTTCAGTATTGTTTTGCTCACACTACACACTGGAACACTAATAAATTCTGAGTGGAAATGACTTTTAAGCAGTAATCCTTACACACCGATCTGGGGCCACACTATGCTCATTTAACTGTCTATCTCTACTTTCCTGTCCCTTTAAAGAGACTGCTTCTGGTTGTGCAATTAAAATAATAAAAGTAGCTCAAAATCAAATTTCTAAGGGAGAAATAAAAAATTTTCCCTCTGGACCCATGAGACTACCCTCCAATATTCCATCCCTGTCAGCTGTGACAATTTATCATCTGCTGGAAGCTGTCACAGTGGGGCTTTCGAAAAAAAAAAAAAAAAGAGAAGAAACTAAGAAATAGGTTTCATCTCTGAAGCATGGCGATCCGATTTCTTGAGACTGACAGTGACAGAGGAACGTGAGCTGAGCTTTTCCAAGCCAGAGCTCCCTCCTCCAGTCACTGCTGACCTGCACGGCGGTGGTCCTCTCAGCATGGCTGAGCACAAGCTGTTCCCACCAGATGAGGAGTGAGGAGGCTCCCCCCAGATGAGGAGTGAGGAGGCTCCCCTTGCAGGACTCGCACGCCCGCCACGCAGCCATCCCACCACACGGGACAGGAATTCCAACCACAGCATCCCTGGAGATCAGCAAGCACTTGCAAGTGTTCCAATCAAAAGAATAACAATTTAAAACAATTGTTCTTTTTTTTAGTTTACTGGCACTTAGCTGACTTCAGTTTCCTTGTCTGTAAAACAAGGAGCTTGACATAAATAGCTAGAAGACTGTTGTCAGATGTTCTACTTCTTGGGTATCCCAACAGAATCAGTTGTTGTTGCTGTTAGGTGCCATTGAGTACGACTCACTGCAACCCTATGAACAGCTGGCCTGCACCCTGCCTGTCCTGCACCGTCCTTCTCATCTCTGACGCATGTCAATCCATCTCGTCCGGGCTTTTCCTCTCCTTCGCTGATCGTCCATCTTTCCAAGCATGATGTCCCTTTCCAAGGAAAAGCCTCGTCCAGTGACATGTCCAAAATATCAAAGTGCCCCCAAGGAGCACTCTGCCTGCACACTTGCCGAAACACTTCTGTCTGTCCTTCTGTCAGTCTGTGAGATGTTCAGTGCTCTTCTCCAACACCACAGCTCAAAGCTCCCAATTCTTCATCCGTCATCCTTAGTCACTGTCCAGTTCTCTGATCACAGGTGTGGAGTTATATGTTTTTTTTAAAGAAGTTATTGTGATTGAAGTGAAGAGAATGCAAATTAATTTGCCATTCAGCCACTCATACATATTTTGTTCAGTGACATGAATATTAATGTTATGTTATATACCGTGAAGTTGGAACGGGCTCCTCTCTGACCCTCCAGCCAGTTTTCAGAGGCTGCCAATTACAAGGAGGAGACTGTTTATCTTTCTCCCAAGGAGCAGCTGGTGGATTCGAACCATGTGCCTTTGGGTTGGCAGTACAGCTCGTCACACACTAGGCCACCAGAGCTGCCTGTCATTTACCAGCCCCAGTGAGATCCCACTTTCCCATCTGCTCTCTGAACTTCGGATTCTCATGGATCTTTCTCTACCTCTGTGCATCTGATCACTCTCGGATTGGATACAGCTGTTCTCCTCACCCATCTCCACACGTCTGTGTCCTGCTGAGGGGAGCCCTGGGGCTGAGTCCCCAGGGAGGCTGAGTCCCCAGGGAGTCACTCTGTCTCCGGCTGCTGAAATCCACTAGCAGCTCCGAGGGAGAAAGATGGGCAGTCTCGTCCCACTGTGATTTACAGCCTCCGGAGCTGACGGAGGGCCCTCAGGAGCGCACTCAATGGAACTCAGTGCTATGTTTACAAATGTCCTCTCTGCTCTCCCTCCCCTCCCCACCCCGCATCCATCCAAGAGCCGTTCTGCACGTAAACCTTTCCGCAGCTTTCCCCGTGGTCTTACACAGTGCCTTTCCTGTTGGGACTGACTTAGTTCACTTAGAATGAGGTCCTTTGGAAACTGTTTTTGGAACATGAAGAAAGTTACTTACCGAGAGAGGTGCAGCCAAGGACATTTTCCAAGCACTTGACCAGGGCTTCAACATCACTGTCCTGTCGAAAAGAACAGAGATTTACTGTGACTTAGTGGTCAAACAAAAGTCACTGACACAGAAAATATTTCAGTGAGGCAATAAAATTAAAACTGAAAAATCTGGTTATGAAATTATTTTGTAGTATATTTTTTTTAAAAATAATGAAAAAAAAACCCTCTGTATCTACACGCATGTGTACCTCTCCATATACCAGTTAATGAAATGGCCCTGGTAGCATAGTGGTTTAGCATTTATTTACTAATCAGAAGGTCAGTAGTTCAAACCCAGAGGCTGCTCCAATGGAGACAGACGAGGCAGTGTCCTTCCGTGAAGACCAGAGCTCTGGACATCGTCCAGGGCCACTGCTGTCTGTCTGGGAGGATCACTAGCAGTGGAAACTGACGCATGGGGTGACCCATCACATTCTCCTGCCTCACCTGTCGTAGTTGCTGTGTGACGCTGAGTGGGAACTACCAGAGGGAGAGGCCCCAGCGGAGAGGTCCTTGGCTGGAGGAAGCGAGCGCAGAGGGCATCTCTGCCCATGAAGGCAATGAGGCCACCAGGGAGCCCCAGCCGAAGCCTGCCTCCTCCTGGCACAGGGGCCTGGGACCAGCCGCTCGACACACCAGGCTCAGCGTCTACATACGTGAAGCACAGGGCTGGATCACATGACCACATGTCTTCCAGCTCGACACCGCATTCTCCGACTGAAGAGTCAGTGAGCGCAGGGGATGGTTTACACAGACGCTTACAACCCCCTCCTCCCCGCTCCTCCTGTGTCATTCCTCATGGCGAAGGCTGGAGGCTCTCTTACCAACGACGCTGAGACCAAGCTGTCCCTGTGTCATAACCTGCTCTGACCGACAGGACGTGACAATGGTGGCATTATGCTAATGAGGCTTGAGGAAGTGCTGGAGCTTCCACTTCATTCTCTTGAACCATGGAAGGTCCAGGCGAGCCCACTGGAAAGGGCTCACGGTGACAGGCTCTGGGGTCTGAGAGGCCACAGAGGCCAGTCCCAGTGACGGTGCCCAGCCACCAGCCAGCGCCTCTGACAGACAGGGAAGTGAGGCCATGATGACCAAGCTAGGACGAAGCTTCTAGCTGAACGCGGACACGTGAGCGACTTGAATAACATCCTCAAAACTGCCATGAGGCCAGACGACGCACAGAACCAGATGTTCCGAGCCACTCCACTCTGGGGTCTTTATCCCACAGCAAAAGATAACAGACGGAAAACAGAGCCCCCTCCTGGGTCCTTTCCGCGCCCAGAACTGGGCGAATGCACATGTGTGCACGTCTCTCCTGCGATGAGCGTGGAGGTCAGACAGCGGGGCAGCACCAGCTCTGTGGGCTCCAGGCGGACGGCAGGCTCCCTAAGGTCAAAGTGCACCATCATGGGGAGCAGGGAAGAGCTTCCACCAACCTCCGTTCCCTCCACTGTCAAGTGAGGATGTCCTTGTTATCTGCACCGCGTCTGCGACGACTCACTGTGGTCCAATCAGCAGCAGATCTGACCTCGCCCTGTCCCTGCCATCCTCACCATCCGACACGCTGGGCCCACAGTTACGGCCACCGTGTCAATCCGTCTCATTGAAGGTCTTCCTCCTACTCTCTGACCCGCCACCTTCCAGCATCAAGTCTTCTCCCAAGAACTGACCCCTCCTAACATGTCCAGAGGATCTGAGATGAGGGCTCCCCATCCAGGGCTCCGATTTCCAACCACAGCGTATGACGCGACTTGTCTCAATTTTCACAACAGCGTCCGGAGCCACAGGAAATGAGACGGTCAGTCACACGGCCCCAGAAGCCTTTGAGGAAACAGTGTACGGGGCTGTGGGTTCACGTTGCTGTGTCCGATCAGCCTGCAGTCACCCTGAATTTTTCTCTACATGAATTTATCTTTCAGACTGTCCTTGTCTTGCCTTCTCGCTGGCCCCCGTTTTTTCTCTCCTCCTTGCCCCACCTCGTCTGTGTCTAGGTCCATTCTCGTATCCCATTGATTCCCTTCTGCCTGCCTCGCTCTCATTGAGAACCCGTGATGGCTGACCGACTGACCACCGCGATGCCCTGGAGAGCCTCCATCAACAACGGCTGAGAGGATTACGTACAACCTCGCTCCTCCCCCAAATCACAGCCCCACTGAAGTCGTCGTGAACTCAGATGCGGCTGACTGTTAAGGCAGTGGCTCCCCGGCTCCCACTTTCGGAACGGCCTCTCGACCTGAGGACGCTGAGTGTTCGAGGTGATCACGTGGAGGAGGGAGGCGGCAGGGATGCGTGAAATGACGCAGAGCATCTGCTCTCCCCTCACACCGTCCGTCTGTCTGCTCTCCCCTCACACCGCCCGTCTGTCTGCTCTCCCCTCACACCGCCCGTCTGTCTGCTCTCCCACAAACACTCGACAACACAAAGGCGGCGTGTGTTCACACCCTGACCTCTGCGTGACATTCACGTAAGGACAGGCCTCAGAGCCGAAGTGCCCGGAGAGCCCATCACGTAAACCCAGGGCCTATGGGCTTCATCCCCGGCCACAGGATGAAATACTTGAGAATAAATTTAACCAGAGACACTAAAGAAAACAAGAAAACACTACTGTAAGAAATAGCAAGAGAGAGAATTAAATGGAAAGTGTTCCCTGTTCATGGATAGGAAGACTGAACATTGTGAAAACGACAATCCCACCAAAAGCAATCTTTATGTTCAATGTAATTCCAGTGCAAAGAGATGGAAAAGTCAGCTGACAAGTTTATTTGGGAAGGAGACCCCAAATATGCCAAGCTTTTCTAAAAAATAAAAATGAAGTGGGAGCACTTCTTTATCTCAAAACCTGCTATACATCTGTGGTAACCAAAACAGCATGGCACAGATACATTAACAGACACATGCACCAACAGAATACAATCCAGACACTACCTATAGTCATTTGGCATTTGATAAGGAATCCAACCTATTAAATAGGGACATGACAACCTCTTCAACAAATGGGGCTGGTAAAGATGGCCATCTACCTGAAGGTGGATGAAAATTGAAAAAGAAAACTCACGCTATCCACAAATATTAACTCCAGGTGGGTCAGAGACCTGGAGTAAAGCCATAAGGATCCTAGGAGAAAGTCCAAGCACGTTTAGAGGGCCCAGCCCACAGCCAGATGTCTGAGCGGAACGCTTTCAGAATCCCACAGCCGGCTCGTCAGGGCCTATCTCCGCTCCCCCAGGGAACCCTCCTCCAGACACCGGCTCACAGGCTTGACGCTGCCCTTCTCTCCTCACCAGTGTGACCGCAGAGGGCCGCACCTTCTCCTGGACCTTGGAAATCAACGCTTGTCCCAGGGAAGACTCCAGAACCAGTACTGCCGACCCCAAACCTCCATCTCTCCGTCCACATTCCACGACTCTCTCTCGAGCTTCTAGCAGACCAGAGCCCGGCCAATCCCTCTACTTCTAGTCTCAAAGCTCTCTGTCGTCCGGCTGGAACCTGCCCAAGTGCACCCTGCAGCGGGTTTACAGAGGTTGTAAACCAAACGGGGGAGAAGGCCCAGCTTTCTCCCCGGCGCAGCTGGTGGATTTGAACCAGCCGTCTTGATGTTAGCAGAGAAACTCTGTGCTCCGGCCCCTGAGGTGCCCTGCGTACCTGCCAGCTTGTTCCGCGAGCGGCCTGCAGCCCCGCATCCTGGCCGTCCTCCTCGGACCCCGACAGCCCCAGTTCTTCCTCACCGTCTTCAGAGCAGGAGTCAAACCCCTCGGCATAGTACTCCTCAGCCACCAGTGGGTCCTCCGGGATCTCTACACAGAGCACACACAGCCGGGTCACTCGTCATTAACGTGAGTGAGGCTGGGACCCCCGGGACAAAGTGTTCACAAATGGACAGACCCGCAGCTTCCTGCGAGTATCGCATCTGGTGGAACGCTGTTAGCATCCACAAAGGGAGGCCACCCAGGGAGGGAGGGGAGGCCACCGAACCAAGCAGCCCAGGAGCCGATCCGCTTTAAGTACAGACATGGAGGCAGGAAGCCTCATCGCAAACGAGGTCATGCAGGGGCTGGGCCGCCCGGTGAGCGTGGAGCTGAGCTGTCTAAGCAGAGGTGGGCAGCTGGAACCCACCAGGTGCTCTGCAGGAGAAAGATGGGCATTCTCCCCCCCATGCGATTTACAGCCTCTGGAAACCTGCTGGAGGGTGAGCTAGGAACCACACAACAGGTACAGAAGCAGAGCACAGTGTCCTGATGGCAGGCCCAGGACATAATGCTTTAGCAGAGGGAGCTTGGGTGGGAACGGGCAGCATTGCTCCCGGTGACTTTGTGAAAGCAGTGTCCG
>NW_006399777.1:768236-770160 GCF_000299155.1 Elephantulus edwardii
TGGCCCTGTCTCCCCCTGCTATGTCTCCACACGAAGAGGGTCCCTTCTCTCTGTTACAAAGGATCCCCTTTGAGGAACGGAAGGCAGGCAGGCATGATGAGGGAGTTCCGCCCTGCCACACCTGCTTAATCCTCAAAGCGGACTTCTCAGTCCCCACAAGCTTGGCGTGGCGCTCACACACGCAGGGCTCATTTTCCAGGAGAAAAGCCGAAAGAAATCAAGTCTGCTTAAACTGTGCTTGTCAAGGACGGCGGAGGAGTGGAGGGGGGTGGTTCTTAGCAAAGCGAAGCCTTTCCAGCCTCAGGCTCACTGCCCCGTCACAGGGAAAAGCAGCCCGTGATGAATCGCTTTCATCTGCTCACCCTGAAGGCAGTGGAGGACAGACGCTGGTGAGGGGTCCCCACTTCCTGTGCCAGGCAGGCAGGGACAGGGTGTGCTGACCACCCAGGATCGTCACGGTGTCCTGGGCTCGACACCAACACACAAGTCCATGCTGGAACGAGGAGATGTGACACCCACTCCAGGGGATGTCTGTCCAGCCCTTCCCAGGTGAGGTCCAGCTCTGTCTGCTAGGATTTAGGTCTCCCATCAGCTGGAGGGCTGGCTACAGTGGAGGCCACCACCTGTCACTGATCTAGTGGGTCTGTCCCAGCTCACTGCCGTAGTCGGTCTCCACGCACAGAAACCACCCTCTAGAACCTTCCGAGGGTTCACAGAAGGACACTGCCCATCTTCCCCCAGGTGGATTCAAACTGCTAACCTTTCCATTAGGAGACTGTTTGTTCCGTAGGGCTCCTCAGGTCTGGGTGGAGTCTGAGGCTCTGTGTTTCTAACAAGCCCCCAGGGGATAGCGCTGGCCCAGGGGCTCCAATTACGAGACGCATTGCTCACGGACACACCAAGGTCAGAAAGGACCAGCCATAGGTACATCCCAACACCTTCCACCTCTGGAGTGTGGAGCACAAACAATAAACTGGAAAGGAAACCAAACAGCCTTGTCATCCAGTGTCTCAACGGCGCACGCGATCCATGGGGTGACCAGGCATGCGCCCTGTTCTGTCAGTGGGGGAAAACGCAGCTGTGGGGAAGGAACCCACAGTCACGGGCTTTGTGTCTTCCCAGCACTTGGCAGTTTCAAACACCCATTCTTAGTCACCCCGTCATCCAGTCACTGCACCAGCTCAAGGCTGACCAGAAAGACATCCTGCAGGTAAGGGAGTGACAGCTGTCACAGCGCTAACCGGCCACAGCCACTGCTCTCGGGTGGACGCAGGGGCCGCCTGGGGTTTCCTCCCCACGAAGACGTGTGATGCCACACCGCCGCCGCCGCCACCACCTCCACCTCCACTGCCACCACCATCACCACATCCACCACCACCTCCACCACCTCCACCACCACCACCACCTCCACCACCACCACCACCACAACTCTGATGGCAGGCCCAGGACATAATGCTTTAGCAGAGGGAGCTTGGGTGGGAACGGGCAGCATTGCTCCCGGTGACTTTGTGAAAGCAGTGTCCGCAGGGGAGTGGGCAATGGGACAGCCTTCATCAACAACACTTTAGCAGTGACACGCCACCGTGGGCCCCTACCCCAGTCTGCTCACCTCTCACTGTTTGTTATGTCCACCAGTTCCATCTGGGCCCCCCTCGGACCACTTAGAGGAAGTCAATTACGGTAGGAATTGGCAAACTGTCTGCAAAGGTCATCATTAACACAGAGGCCTTTCTGTCACAGTCTCATCTGTCACAGTGACCAGCTTGGCCTCAGCAGCATGAAAGTACTCACACACTTTCTGTCCAATAAAGCTTTATTTACAAAAACCCAGGTGGGAGGCTAACACCACTAAAGCTCATACAAACCTTCCCCTGCTATGACACTGGCCCTGTCTCCCCTGCTATGACACTGGCCCTGTCTCCCC
>NW_006399777.1:772266-792856 GCF_000299155.1 Elephantulus edwardii
CCACCACCTCCACCACCACCATCACCTCCACCACCACCACCACCATCACCTCCACCACCACCACCATCACCTCCACCACCACCACCACAACAGTGTGGCGTCATGTCAGCTTGGAGTTCTCATCTTTGCTGGTAAAACAATTTCCCAGGTGAAAAGAAATCCTGTTTATTCCACCCAATTCTGTTAAGCAGAACATGAAGGAAGGGCACCAGATGTAGGAGCCACGAGGTAAAAGCAGACACGGCTCTCACTTCCACGGCCTCCTCTCAGACGTGCCCATGAACCTCTCACACGTGTCCCTGAATCTCTCACACGTGCCCATGAAACTCTCAGACGTGTCTATGAACGCGGGCCTCATTCATACTCACCCCCAGCCCCACCCTCATGTGGCCTCCTCACAGATGTGGCCGGGTGGGCAGGCATCAGACACCCTGTCTCCCCCCCGGACACGCTGAGATACCTCCCCAGGCCCCCCAACGAGGGTCCCCAATGTAGCAGAGTGGGGCCCGAGGTCCTGCATTTCTCCTGAGATCCCAGGCGACATGGACGCTGCGGGCCAACCCACACAGGGACCAGGGCTGCTCGCCCACCATCACGCTAACTGACCCTCACCTCTGGCCACCGGGGCAACGCAGAGCCGGCTCTGAAGGGCCATCCCCGGAGGAACAGCCCTGACTGGTTAGAAAGGCAGGTTCTCAGGCTGCCCAGAGCTGTGGAATCAGACGGTGGAGGGCACAGGCCCACGTGACCTGCTGCACATGTGGGTGTGAGAGCCACTAACGTACCACCAAGTAGCCCTGGTGGCCTCGTGGGTAAGGAGCTGCACTGTCAGCCCAAAGGCACGCGGTTTGAACCCTCCAGCGGTTCTGCAGGAGAGAGGCCAGTCTCCTCTGGAAACCCCTCAGGAGGGTCAGCTGTGTGTGCGCTCCGACTGACAGCCATGAGCTGCTGAGCGACAGGGCCGTTTTCTCCTGTAATCTGAACCTGTCTGCTGGACTGAGTACTAGCAGTGAACAGGCAGAAAAGGGGTGTTGGCACTAAAGTGTCCAGCTTTCCCCCACAGGCCCGCCCCGCTGGGGGCTGGGCCGGGTTAGCAGCAGGCCCGAGGGGGTGCTGGCCTGTGGCTTCCCCCAGGGCCTGGCTCCACTCACTCCCTGCACACACCTGAGAAGGGGGTCAATTCCCTTTGCACCCCTGGTGCTGAAATGACTCATGGCCTCCTGCGCCTGAGTGTCCTTCCTGAAGGACAGCACTGCCCAGAAGATGCTCCTCAGAAATGGCTCCGGCTGAGACCACTGTGGGGGAAGGAGTCTCCTTACGAGCGGACGAGGCTGTTGATGTCGGCGAGGGGAGCCGTGGTGCTGCCCCCTTGAAGGCACAGAGCTGGAATCCACGGGAGGAGAACGGCAGTCTCCTCCTGTGACCCTGAGGCCTCTGATCCTAGAATAACTCGGTGTTATGTCCACACCATCTCAGGCCCCCACCCAGTCACGTGGAGGTCAAGGCCGCACCCAGGAGAGCACAAGGACACACTCTTGGTGCTCCTCCACCACTCCCCCGCCGGACACACTTCCCAGGAGAACTGTGCACCCGAGCTCTGCTGAGTGCGGTTCTATTCTGCAGAGAAGCTTCACGAGATTCTAATTCACTCTGGTCTGGGGGACAGTCCTGGCCAGTGACAGGCTCACAGGAACCAGCCCTTGTGACTTCAAGTCGGGCAAACCGTGGGGTGACTGTCACACCTCAGAGCTCCCTGTGGGGCCAGGCTGGGGCTAGCGTCCACCAACGACCACCTCACACTTCCTTCCCCTCCATGTCCAGGCACAGCCCACACCCCACCCCTACCGTGCTCCCCTCAATTCAGTGCAGGCTCTGCTTAGAAGGAACACAACCAATAATATTTCCACGCACAGTTAGAGCATCAAACATTGGCAAGAAGCTGGGCTGCAATCCCACAGGCATGCGGTTCGAGGCCACCAGCTGCTCTGTGGGAGAAGGATGGGCAGTCTCCTCCCGTGCAATTAACTGCCTCTGAAAACCTGCCAGAGGGTCGGCTATAGTTCTGACTCGACAGTACACAACAACAACAACAACATGCGGTAACACTATTACCATCATGTTTTCTCAAGTTACAATCTTCAGAGTTGTTGTTATGTGCCGTCGAGTCGTTTGCGACTCATAGCGACCCTATGTACAACAGCCCTAAACCCTGCTCTATCCTGTGCCAATCGCATTGCCTCTGACACACCCATCCCGATTACCCCAGTCACTGAATCAATCCACCTCATAGAGGGTCTTCCCCTCCTGCGCTGTCCCTCCACCCTACCAAGCATGATGTCCCTCTCCAAGGACCTGTCTCTCCTTGCAACATGTCCAAAGTATGTCAGACGAAGCCCCAGAATCCTTCCTTGCCTCCAAGGAGCAGCCTGGTTTAACCCTCTCCAGGATGAATCTGTTTGTTTTCTTGGCAGTCCATGGTACATTCAGTACTCTTCTCCAGCACCACAGCTTAAAGGCATCAATTCTCCTTCTGTCCTCCCTAGTCATTGTCCAACTCTCTGATGCATAACAAGTGATTGCAAAAACCATGGCCTGTATCAGGCGCACCTTAGTCTCCAGAGAGACACCATTGCTCTTGAGTACTTTAGAGAGGTCCCTAACCACAGACTTTCCCATTGTAATATGTCTTTTAATTTCCTGGCTGCTATTGCCAAGAGTGTTGACTGTGGAGCCGAGCAAACTAAAGCTGTGAACAATCTCAATCTCTTCACCATCCATCCTGATGCTACCAATTGGTCCAGTGGTGAGAATTTTTGTCTTCTTGACATTGAGCCTCAGACCATATTGAAGGCTGCAGTCCTTGACTCTCTGCAGTAAGTGCATGAGGTCTTCCAGGAAATAAACATAGCACCCATGTCTGAAAACACTGCCACAGTGGGTGAGTTGTCTGGTATTAATTCTACCTCAAAGTATCAGATTACTTATCCAATGAGATCTTGTTCTGTTGGTCCTCCTCTGAGTCCCCTTCTATTTTAATTGACTTATCTCATCATCCCCCGTTCTGACTGCTTCTTCCCTATTTACACACAGGCAGCGTCCCTGAGGAGCCCGTCTGCTCTTTCACGTTCCTGGTGTTCCTCTGCCGCCACACATTTGGTTTTGGTTTTTGTTTTTTAATTTATTTCTTTATTTTTCATTTCAATGAACATCTACAGAGACTTTGGAATTCCAGTCATTCATTGTTGCACCCTTCTCCCCGACATTTGGTTCTGTAAAGAGCAGAAAGATCAGGGCAGGACTCTCCCCAGTTCCGCTGGATTACCGTTTGGTGTGAAGAGGCCTTCAGGGCATCATTTTGGTTTAAGGTTTAATGATTATTTCAAAGCAATTGCTTCAGGGATTCAATCATCCTCCCCATTTCCAGAAAATCTTGGTTCTGTGAAAATGTGAAATTGTGGTCTACCTTTCTCCCCTCGTGTTCAGGACTGCTGTGTGGAACTTTGGATGAAGATTTTCAGTCGTCATAGCCAGGCACCATCCGGCTGCTCTGGTATCCTGACAAGGGGACAATGAGCCTCACATTTCTTCTCCCGCCTTACCCTTGATTCTCCATCTTCCTGTTGCCCCAGGAGGCCTGACACCAACCGCCAGACCTTCTGGAGCCCCAGGGGGTGCCTTCTGGAGCCCAGGGTGTGCCTTTTGGAGCCCGGGGGTGGGGGTACCTTCTGGAGCCCCGGGGGTGCCTTCTGGAGCCCCTGGGGGTGCTGTGGGAAAGATGCCTGCATGCCCACTGGATGGCTGGCGGCACAGACCCGTCAGCTGATCCCAGGAGGAGGCATCCATTGAGATGTCCAGCCGTGGGAACACTATGGACAGTTCCCACAGGGTGACCAGTGAATCAGAATGGATCAGACAGGAAGGGCGAGTCATTCCTGGGATGACCACCACTCACAAGCTTTTAGGATGCTAAGGGCTATTTATCAAATAGAAGGGGCAACAGAAGCTCCCCAAGTGGTTTTAGGCCAGTTACCTGGATGTCCAGTCAAATCCTGACACTAAACCTCTAAAGCAAGGAACTAAATTTCATCAGCAGCTTCAGCAGCTACTCTTTGGGGAGGGGGGTTCAGGAGAGGTCACTGATACCAGTAGATCAGTTAACTCTGGCCGATTTACAGGTGTACCGTGCACCCACTGGCAGCAATTTCAACCATCAGCCGTGCAGCCCTGCCCTTCACCAATCTGGGGTTTTATTGCTTTTAACTTCTCTTCCTCCCTCCCATCTTGGTTGCTACCAACAAACTTTGTCCTCTTTCTAGTCTCCTTTCCTTGCCGTCTGAGATGGTCATACAGATGCAGTATCTGTCCTTCTCTCTCCAGGCACCAGCAGCTCACCGTAGGGGGTGTCTCTCCCTCTGACAGAAGGGCGCTCCCGTGTGTACTTGTGCTGCCGTCAGCCCTCCGTGGATGGGTGTTTGGGTGTCCCCACCTCTTGGTCACTGTTCGCAGCACAGCGGAGAGCACTGGTGAACATGCCTGTCCAAGTGTCTGCTTTTTCATCTTTTCAAAAGGTCGCTGCTCAAAGTCATCTCAAAAGACTTCATTTTTCATGTTGTGTCGATGCTGTGTGCTGTCAGGTCACCACTAACTGAGAGCTGAGCCTCCAGCAGGATTTCAGAGGCAGTGAATCCCACTGGACCAGATGTCCATCTTTCCCCTTTGTAGCAGCTGGTAGATTCAAACCACCTGCCTCTGGGTTGGCAGCTCAACTTCTTATCCACTAGGCCATGAGAGCTGCCTTCTGGCTAGAGTAAACGCATTCTGATGAGACTGCACGGACCTGTGGCGAGGCTTCTGCTTCAGTGTGAAGAGGAGGGTTTCAGCCTTTGTCCGGGTGAGGGTGGCGGGGGGGTGGAGGGAAAGGAGCCAGGCCCGTCAGAGGGTCGGAGTGACAAGCTCTCTGCTGTATTACACTCCTCAACCTCTTGTTACAGGTGACAAGCTGGACAGAGCATCTAAATGCCCACGAGACAGTGGCCCAGGCAGGCCCATGGTGCTCATCCCGAGATCTGGAGGAAGCTTGAGATGACCGTGGGGCCGGCGTCTCAGATCTCCCATGCACGGGAGGCCCGGGCTGACATGGTTACACCATCAAGTCAGAACCCACTCAGCGCCCTGCCCTCCAGCAGATTTTCGGAGGCAGTAAATTTCCCGGGAGAAGAGCACCCATCTTTCTCCAGCAAGCTGACAGCTCGAATGCAGTATTATCGGGTCACTGTATCTAAAGGGTCCAACGCAGAGCTGCAGAAAACACGTCCTAGGAAGAGGTAACCTTCTCATCGTAAAGACAGTGGAACACCACCCGCCAGAGAAGTCACCGTCCGCACCGCAGCTCCTGCTCCCCGGGAATAACAAACACCCTCAGCTTCTCACGCTTTGATTTCTCCGCCCTTGCCCCCTGGAACACAGGGCATGAATCTCTGAAACTTTGCTGTTTTTGGAAAGTCATTTTAGAACTTCAATCCAACAGAGATTGGGTTTTCTTATTTTCCATCTCAGTTTCTAAAAGCCATCTCTCCATCTACTGTGAACCGTGAAATCGCTAATCAGGATTCCGGGTGTTAAGATGACCGCGCTCGGGCCAGTTCCCAGCAGCACCGCTGAGGTCCCCCAGAGGCACCCAGGTCCCAGCGGGGAGAGGGCACTCTGAGATCTGTACCCCTTCCCCCCAGGGTCCTTCACCAACCCCACAACTCAGAGGACTCCGTTCTCCTCTCATCTTATTCACGGTGCCGCTTTCAGGTGCGCGGGTAGACTGTCCGCACTCCTCCCTGGGCTGAACGCCGGCTCACGCTGTCTCCTGACAGCATACAGGCTCTGAACCCTTGTGATTCGACAAACCATCATTTCCTCCCATGACCCCATCTTTTCAGAATGAAACAGGGAGGCAGCGGCCATCTGACTGTGGAGTGAGAGCCGTAGGGCTGGAGCTGGGGTCCAGACTCTGCTCTGGGAGGGGGAGACTTGAGGGTGCTGACAGGAAGGTGCAGTCCGTGGAGAAGGACGTCATGCCGGGAAGGTCAGAGGAGAGAACGACCCTCCACAAGCGGGACTGACCCAGCGACTGTAACAACACGTCAGAGACGGAGACGGTCAGGCAGGACAGGGCCACATTCAGGCTGCTCCCGGGTTAGGGGATGGCACCCAGCACAACAATGGTGACATGAACACATTCCTGTTCTGGGAGAGAAAAGCAAATGCTTGGTGTCAA
This sequence comes from Elephantulus edwardii, assembly GCF_000299155.1. Lineage (NCBI taxonomy): Eukaryota > Metazoa > Chordata > Mammalia > Macroscelidea > Macroscelididae > Elephantulus > Elephantulus edwardii. The sequence goes on from NW_006399777.1 coordinate 778,535, forward strand.
CGAGCACGCAGCTCCTACAGTCTCCACACAGGCCACCACGGATGGTGCTGGAAGCACTGACCAGGTCACTCACCTCCTCCAGTGACTTTCCCTGTCAATGACACGGAGGCCAAAGCCTTCAGCTTGACCAGCCATGGCCTTTTAGCATCTGGCTGCAAGCCATTTCCCCAGACCAGCTTCCTCTGACCAGTGAGCCTGGACCCCTCCCGGGAAGGTCCTTCCTGTTACCCGTGACTTCTGCCATTCGCGTCGTCTCAGGCTTTAGAGGCTCCAAGTCCAGATGAGGGAGGCAGTTCTTGGGGAGAGGACATCCTTCCTGGTAGACTTGGGCACTTCTTCACAAGGACGCTTCCGCTGTGTGCACCTCTGTCTGTTCCCCTCTTTTTATAAGACACACTGAAGGAATTCGGATTAGGAAGGTATTAGGAACCACCCGCTCTCGGTCTAGTGGTGAGGACCCGTGCTGTGGTTTGAATCCACGGTCCATAAGCTGCTCCGAGGGAGAAGGGTGCATCACGACCCAGCCCAGGGTCGGTGTTGAGTCAGCTGACTCTACAACATCTCACAACTCTAGGATGAACCCAAGCAGTGCCACTAGGAAGACCCCTGCTGTTAAACGGGCTAACGATGAATAAGGATGACAGAGTATCTGACGCCTTTGGGCTGTGGTGTGGGAGAAGGGTGCTGAATACCCCACGGACGGCCAAGAGAACAGACAGCTCTATCTTAGAGAGGGTGCAGCCAGAGCGCTCCTTGGAGGCAAAGATGGTGAAGCCCTGTCTCACAGACTTCGGGATGTTGCTAGGAGAGGCTGGTCCTTGGAGAGGGACATCATGCTTGGGAAGGTGGAGGGTCAGCGAAGGAGAGGAAGATCTTCTACCAAGGGCCTTGACACAGTGACTGCAGCAATGGGTGTGAGTGTGGCAGAGACTGTGAGGACAGCACAGGATAGAACCGTGTTCAAAGGGTCACTAGGAGCCGTACTTGGCTCCATGGCACCTAACAACAACAACAACACAATCACAGGCGTGTTACCTGCTTGACCGTTAACTGGAAAGCTAGTGACTCAAACTCTCCACCAAGTGTCAGTCAAGCCTGCCAATCTGCCCCCAAAGACTGGAACTTTGTCAAACCCTGTGGAGCCGTTGTACTCATACAGCTGAGGATATCGCAGATGAACGCCTACTTGAGAGCAGCTCACAGCAGTAGGAACGTGCAGACGGCGGAGTGTGGCCCATCACTGGTACCATTCATTCCAACTGTTGCAAAAGAGAAAGGCCCCAGCTTTGACAGTCCCGAGATCAACGACACAGAGAGGAAGAGGCCGTGACTCGGCCTGGCCTCCCACTGCTGCTTTCTCCCAGAGTCCCGTTAGAGGACCAATCCCATCAAACCCTACAGAAATGTCAAGTCACTGCTCAGGTGTCGGAACGGACTCGCAGCTGACTGCCCAGGGGTTTTTCTGAGGCTCTAAACCCCAGGGGTGGGGGGACTGCTTATCTTTCTCCCTTGGAGCAGCTGGTGGATTTGAACTGCTTGCCTCTGGGACAGCAGCACTTCTCCTTACTGTCTGGGCCACCAACACTCTGACAGCACAGACACCAGAGCTTTAAGAGAAGCAGATTGCTGACCGCGTGCCTTGTAGAAAGGCAGCCCTGTGTCCCGCAGACCCCCCACCTCCATAACTCCTGTCCCCAGACAGCGGAGATCAGGCCACTTCATCAGCATCACTGCGTGGGACTGAATCCCCTCAACAAACAGCACACTCTCCAGGAGAGGGGGCCCAGAGGAGTCTCGGGGGCCCAGAGGAGTCTCGGGGAGAGGGGACCCAGAGGAGTCTCGGGGAGAGGGAGCCCAGAGGTTGCACAATCTCGCACTCCTCCTGCTCTCTGCTCTACAACAAATAAGATCAGGTTAGTACTGTGACCTTTTCGAAAACAAACCCTCAAAACTCGGCCTAAAATTAACATGTTGATTAGCTTCGCCTGCAGTGATGCACACGGGGCTGAAAAGAAATCACTTTCTTAGCCAAAATGCATATTCATGACCCCTTCTGTACCGAGGGCTAAATTAAGCACAGCGCAGCATGTGTATAGAACAGCACAGAATTGTGCACAGAATGGCATCTCTGTATCTGCCTGACTGAGCACACCCACCTCTTACACTCCGCCCCCTGAAGACCAGCACCGCAGTTCAGGTCCCTCGCACACTGGAGCCTGTGCCTCATCCTGCACCCTTCCTTCAACCACCTCTACTGGTCTGCAGACCAAAGACGAAAGGCCGGGTCACAGGTGCCGCATCTCCAGCAGACCCATAAGGAGGACACAGCTGGGAATCCACTCCATCAAGGGGAGATACGGGGGGGGGGGGAGCTGAAAGGAGACCCTGAAGGAACTTACCCAACACTGGATGCCATGTGGAGAGGCAGAAGATGATGAGTTTGGGGACTCTGGCCCATTTGAGCTCTGTACCCCTGGGTTGAGTTCCTGGACCCCTGGGCTGAGATCTGGGACCCTGGGCTGACCTCTGGGACCCTGGTTGAGGCCCCTGGGCATTGGGCACTTCATCTCCAAAATAAAGATAGCCCTGGTTCAGCGGCCTGAGAACAGCGATCTGAGCAGACGCTGTGGGGCCTGTGAACTTGGTGGAGACCATGCCTCTCAGCGCTGAGAAGCACCTGAGTCTGAGGAAATGCAGGTCTGGGCTGATTGCACACCGTCAGATGCTGTCAATGCGATTCTAGTCACGGCGACCCCACGGGCAGCAGAGCGGAGCCCTGGCCGATCCTGTGTCAACCTCACGTTCACCGCCTGCTCGACCCCTCCGGCAGGCACTGGTCAGTCCGTCCCATGGAGAGTTCTCCTCTTAGGGGCTCACCCCGTATTGCAGGCCGAGTCTGTTTATCCCGTGGCAGTCCACGGCCATGCAGCAGTCTCCTGCACCACAGCTCGCAGGCATCCATTCATTAACAGTCTTCCGTATTCACTGCCCAGTTCTAAGAGGAAGCCACTCACGATGTCATGGCTCTCACCCGTGCATGTCGCTCTTTCCACTGACCTCCCTGCTCTCTGAGACTTTGGAGAGGTGCTTGACAGCAGATTTCCCCGACGCAGCACGCCCTGTGATCTCCTGATTGCTGCTACCGTGGCTGTCAATCGTGGATCCAAGTCCAATGAGATTACTGACAACTTCCATCTTCACCCTTGGAGAAGAGCTCCTTAGAGGTAAGGACGGTAAAACCCGAGCTGCCTGCGTGGGACATTCTGTTAGGACGGGCTGGTCCTTGGGAAAGACATCCTGCTGGGGAGGCAGAGGGTCAGCGGAGGAGAGGAAGAGCCACGAGACGGATTGTCCAGTGACTGCAACAGTGGGCGGTGGCGTGACGAGCACGGAGGGCAAGCTGGGCAGGGAATCGCTGTGACTCAGCGCAGTGCAGTGACTCAATGGCACCTAACAACAAGTGTTGTGCACGGTCTGATGTCCCTTTTCTAGGCACTGGTCCCTCCTGGGAACCCACGCGAAGGACAGGGGACAGAACTTCACCATTCCGGCGTCTAAGCCCATCTGGGTGGCGGATATGATGGTTCCTTGGGAAGTTCGCGGCAAACCCGAGACTCCTGGCCCGCCCTGCAGCGTGAAGGCCCGCTCTCTGGTCCTCCTCCTCCACAATCCAGCTTCCATACGCACAAAATTCTATCATCTGATCTCCAGCTTAATTTCTATCATCAAGGCTATATTTTCCAACAACTATTTATTCTTCTCTGTTTCCAACATTTGCATTCTAGTTATCAAATATTAATACATCCTGGTTGTACATTTGAACACTTTTAGAGTGCAAAGATTGGTAGAAATCTTCAATTTCTTCATTGTTGGCTTTAGAGAGGGGAGCATGTACCTGAATAACAGTTGTATTAACAGGTCTTTCTTGAACGTGTCCAGATAGTGCACAGTACATCAGGATAGCTCTTGAAATGGTCTTTTTTGAGGATTAATGCAACACCATTCTTCAATATGCCATTCCCAGTATAGTAGGATTGTCTAATTAGAAAAGGCCAAATGCCTAGGACGTTAATCTTTATGTATTCCATTTCACTGAATTTTCCTAAACTTATAGTTTGCACGTTTCAAGTTCCAGGTATTAATGGCTATTTGCAGCCACTTCTCCTCCTTTTGTTGTTGTGGTTGTTTTTGTAAAGGTTGTTTCTGTTAGATGTCACTGAGTATGACTCAGTGATTCCATGAACAACAGGGCTGAAGCTGTCCTGTCCTGTGTCACTGACCTGAGCCCACTGCTGAGGTCACCGTGTCAATCCATCTCATTACGGGTCTTCCTCTCCTTCACAGACCCTCCAACTTTCCAAGCACGATGTCACTTTCCAAAGAATAACCTGACCTAGCAACAGGCCTGAAGTATGAGAGAGGAAGTTTTGTCATATTTGCCTCCAAGGATCAATCTAGCTGCACTTTCTCCAAAACATAACTGTTTGTTCTTTTGGCAGTAGAATTTCAGCACTCTTTTCCAACACCACAACTCAAAAGCATCAATTCTTCTTCTGTCATCCTATTGACTATCCAGCTCTCTGACACACAGCAAATAACTGCAAAGATCACGGCCTGGATCAGTTACACTCACTCTTCAAACTAACATCGCCGTTCTGCAGTAATGTGGCAAGGCCCCTGATGGCTGAGTTACCCAGTGCAGTATGTCTCCCGATTTCCTGACTGACTGTTGATCTGTGCAAGATGACATCATCAGTGACAGATTCAATCCTTTCTCTGTCTATCATGACGCTCACTGTTGGCCCCGCGGCAGGAACCTCTGTTTTCTCGATGTTGAGAAGTAATTCAAACTGAAGGCTGTCATTCTTGATCTTCTGCAGCAGGCATTTCAAGTTCTCTCCACTTTCTGTAAGCAACGGGTGTTGTTGTGTGCTATGTAGTCAGAACTGACTCACAGCTGACCCGCCAGCAGTTTTCTGAGGCAGTTCAATGGGCGCATCTTGTTAAATGTAATCTAATCCTAGAGAAAGAGGCAAATCCAAGGTTAAAAGCACGTCCTTCCTGACTGTATCTTGGAAAACTTCCATTTACATGACTCTAGAGCCTAACAACAGGAATGTACCTTGGCACGACACTGTATAATTTACAAAGCGTTTTGAAAGATAGTCTCCCATCCGCGACTCTCTGAAAGCAATCTCCGGGGCTCTGGTGGCATCAGTGGACTGGAAGGAGCAGCGCTGCCAGCCTGAAGATTCCAGGTCTCCCTTGGTCCACATTCACCCACAGTGCTGCCGGAAAAAGATAGGCCATGCCCTCCCACGTGGTTCACGGCTCCAGAAATCCAATGGAGGACGTGGTCCCACCTGGATGCAAAGATTCCGGATCAGAACAGAAGGTGATTCCTCCACATCAGAGGCAAGGAAAGTCTACTTGTGAGCTACGGCTGACTCCTACTCAAGCACCAGGGCATCACACCCTCCAGGCCAGGGCTCTTTTTATTAAATCACATGGGCCATCTTTAAGACAGCCAAGCATTCAAGTTAGTTACAAATGGAGCACTCTACCTACAAGCAGGAGAAGATAAAGTAGATGAATGGGACCTTCTAAGACTCAAATCCCTATGCACATCCAAAAACTTCTCCAACAGGGTAAAAAGGGAAGCTACCAACTGGGAAAAAGTATTTGGTAATAACATATCAGATAAGGGACTTACATCCAGAATTTATGAAATACTTGAGCACCACAACAAGATAAAGGTAAAGAATCCAATAGAAAAATGGACACAGGATATGAACAGGCACTTCACCGAAGACAACATTCAGATGGCTAACAAGCACATGAAGAAATGCTCAAAATCCCTAGCCCTAAGAGAGATGCAAATTAAAACAACTATGAGATATCATCTCACCCCACTCAAAACAGCAAAATTTAACCGAACAGCAAGCAACAAATGCTGGCAAGGTTGTGGAGAGACTGGAACCCTTATTCACTGTTGGTGGGAGTGTAAAATGGTGCAACCCCTGTGGAAAGTGGTATGGTGCTTTCTCAAAAAGTTGCAAATAGAGATACCATTTGACCCAGCCATTCTACTACTGGGAATATACCCCGAAGAGACCATAACTGTCATCCAAGCAGATATATGCACACCCATGTTTATTGCAGCTTTGTTCACAATAGCAAGGAGTTGGAAACAACAAATGGAGCACTCTAGGCCCAGACGCACGCGGCTTCCTCCCTGGGATGAGTTCAAGGACAGGGACCCACCGCTCGTCCTCCCTCCTGATCCAGACTTGGCCCAGCGCACTCAGCCATGCTGTCGGGAATACCAGCTCGTTTCCAGCTGACAGCATTCTCAGGAAATTCCCACCGACAGTGAAGGAGAAAACAACCCAAAGTCACACGGTGGACACCCTTTCCGTTACTATTCAGCATGCTGTCTCCGAGCACTGAGGTTTGTGCACGTCAACTGTTCCCACGTTCAAACGAGAAAGCCAAGGGCAAGTCTAATGAATATTCATTAAACTCTTCTCATAAACACAAAGGCTAAATTACATCACTAGAAAATGAATTTTGCCCTATTCAATAAGTAAGGAAAAAAGGATATGCTGTGTATTTGCATGCTGATAGTAATAAAAGTTCTGTTTCAGTGAAACAGAAGCCAAGTTTCCATAAAGGAAGTGTAAACACCTCGCCAGCATACTTCCTTTCAGGTTTACGTTTTCCAGAACTGTTAGTCCAATTGCCGACACTCAGAAAGCAGAGGTAACAGGCAGAAAACGGCTCCAAGCGAGGGTCGAATCCAGGTGGCCTTTTTAAAAAGGTTTATTAGGGGAGCTCTGGTGGCCTAGTGGCAAGGAGCTGCAACTACAATCCCAGAGGCGCACGGTTCGAATCCACCAGGTGCTCTGCCGGGGAAGGAGGGACAATCTCCTCCTGTACAGATCTGATTTGACGGTACACACACACAAAAATAATAATAAAAAAATTTAAAAAAGGTTTACTAGAACCCAATACGCCCATCTGTGCTGGCTTCGCCCTCCAACGGCAGAGACTACAGCGGAGCTCAGTGATTATGACAGAGATTCCACAGACAGTGAAGCCTTAGTTAACAGTTATTGATTACTATAGACTGGGTAAAAAACTCTACCAATTCTGACGTAAACAATACATGGCTACTGGTCACTCTTTAAGGAGCCTGAGTGGTAGTCTGTTACAAGGGGGGCTGAAAACCTAGAGGCCAGTGGTTCAAACCCACTAAGCTGCTCCTTGGGAAGAAAGGTGGGCTCCTCCTTATACAAAGACTTATAGCCTGAGTAACGCAATGGGGGGCTGCTTCAAGTTGGTGCAGACGCCATGGCAGCGGGCTTGGCTTTGGGTCCGTCACTCTTGGATACACTTTATACCCCCCCCTTGGGGAGCTGGGGCAGCCTTCATTCAAGACCCTGACTGCTTCCAAAGCAACCCCATGAATCTGGAGACTCCACAGCACTTCCCAATCAATGGGGCTCAGGACTGCCACTGGGAAACACCACTGGTGGTGGCTGCTGGGGTGCCTGAGCTCAGCTGCTGCGACCCCAGTGACCTATGCCTCTTCCATGAGTTCTGACCTGCTTGAGGTCTGTTACAGTCACCGTGTCAGACCATCTTGCCGAGGGTCTCCCTCTCTTCCTCTGGCCCTCCACCTTTCCCAGAAAAATGTCTTTTCCCAAGGACTTGCCTCTCTTAGCAACACGCCCACACACGAGACCAAGCTCCTCCATGCGACCTTGGCTGGACTTCCTCCAACACAGGTTGTCACTGGAGAAGGAAAAATCCCGGCGAGCTTGAGGATCCCAAGAACCAATCAAAAGTATGACAAGCCATTCTCAGAGGTCAGCTTGCTAGTGTTGAACCTAACCCACCCACCCTACACACATACACCCCTTCCCCCAAAGCCCTGCAGGACAGCAACCCACTCCAGGAGGCTGTGACCTTCAAGGCCAACCCCTCTCAAAGAGGAGTCTCAACACTCTCTCCTCTGGCTCAGGGAGATCCAGGGAGCTCCCACCCACGGCTTCTGGCAGGACAAAGTGAAACTCATCAGAAGAGAAACACGAAGCTGGAGCGGAGCTAAAATAAGGCTTTCTCCTCCTCATGAGCTAAGGACTTTGGTGAAGAGTTCGCATGAAACAGGTCTGTAGCAGGTCCCCGGCCAGAGACACATGAGGGTGGGCTCAAGACAGACTCTTCTCCAGAATCTGACTGATAGGCATTTACTCAAAGAAAGTTCCCGTCAGAGAAAACTTACAGTCCAAAGTTACTACCCTACTTCAGACACTGCTGTAATGCACAGATAAATGAGAACGGGGAGGGTATTTCTAGGGGCTTTGGGACTACAGGTGGGAAGACTGAGTCAAGGGTAGGAACATTCCAGTCAGAGGGCCCATCTCCTACTTATGTGTACGGTTAGTTTTTCCATTTCCTTCAAGTCTTTCCAAAAATACATCTCAACATCAAGAAAACAAAAATCCTCACCTCTGGACCAACAGGCAACGTCATGATAGACGGAGAAAAGATTGAAGATGTGAGCAATTTCATTTTACTTGGATACATAATCAACACCCACTGGAACAGCAATCAAGAAATCAAAAGATACACTTCATTGAGGACCTCTGCTGTCAAGGACCTCTGCAAAGTGCTAAAGAGCAACGTTATCAATTTAAAGGCTAAGGTGCAGCCAAGGCAAGCCATACTTTGTCCAACGTTAAGGTGTATAGGGAAGTATTTTCAATTGCTTCCTGCACATCTGAAAGCTGGACAATAAATTAGGAAGACTGAAGAAGAACTGATGCTTTTGAATTGTGGCACTGAACAACAGTACTGAATATTCCACGAACTGCCCAGAGAACGAGCGAGTCTGTCTGGGAAAAGGTGAAACCAGGGTTCTCCTTGGAGGCAAAGGTGGGGAAACTCTGTCAACACACTCTGGACATATTGTCAGGAGGGTCCAGTCCTTGGAAAAGGACGCCCTGCTGGGAAAGGAGGAGGGTCAGAGAACGAGGGGAAGACCTCCCAATAAGATGGCCTGATCCTGTGGCTGTAACAACAGGCGTGCGTATATCAGAAGCGACCAGGATGGAGCTGGACAGGGCGAGGCTCCGATCCGTGTTCACCCTGTCACTGAGCTGTACCCAACGTGACAACACCTAACTGCAAGAAATGGGCAACCTCTTCCTGTACCCAACGCGACAACACCTGACTGCAAGAAATGGGCAACCTCTTCCCGTGCGAGTTCAGTATCCGGAAGCTGCGGGAGGGGCAGCTATGAGCCAACTCCACAGCAACGAGCGAGACAAATCCATGAATGTGCAGTGTGACACAGAAACAGAACGCAGACGACTTACAAAAACTATTCCCAGCATCAAGAAATGAAGAATTGGTAGGCATCCCAGAAAGGCTGCCCACATCTCTGTATCCCACGCTCATTCCTGGTCATAACCGGCTCTCCACCCTACAAGTTCCCGTGGTTCCTCTTAGGAAGGGGTCTGGTGGTGCAGGGCTTCAGGACTTGGCTGATGACCGGCAGGTCAGTGGCTTGGCCAGTATTCTGCCCGTGGGAAGACTTGAAGCACTTGCTACAGAAGGTTAAAGCTTACAGGGAGCTCTGGAGGCCTAGTGGTAAGAAGCTGTGCTGCAATCCTGAGGGCACGCAGTTCACAGGCACCAGCTGCTCCGCGGAAGAAGGAAGGGCATTCTCTTCCCATGTGATTAACTGCCTCTGAAAACCCGCAGGAGGGTCAGCTATGGGTCAGTTCCGACTCTAAGGTAAACAATAACTCTACATCAAGAGAACAGAAGTTCTCTATAGGCAATATCATGATGGATGGAGGAGAAAAAAACTGAGATTGTCAATGACTTCATCTTACTTGGATCCACAAGCAATAGATACCTGGTACTAGCAGGAGATTAAGAAGACTAAGGTGCACTGGCTTCAGGCCATAGTATTTTCAGTCACTGGCTGTGCCTCTGAGAGCTGGACAATGAATAACAATGACAGAAGAATTGATGCCTTTGAGCTCTGGTGTTGGAGAAGAGGACTGAAAATCCCATGGACTTCCAAAGCAACAAACAGTTGTGTCTTGGGGAAAGTGAAACCATAATGCTTCTTGGAGCTGAAGATGGTGAAGCTTCATCTCTCACACGTGGGACACGTTGCTAGGAGATGCGACTCCTTGGAAAGGGCCATCATGCTTGGCCAATGAAGGAGAGGAAGACCCCCAGTGGGATAGACGCACACAGTGACCGCAGCAATCGGCTCAAGTGTGTCAGAGACAATGAGTGGTGGTGCAGGATGGACGGGGTTCAGATCTGTTGCTCAAAGGATTGCTATGATTTGTACACGACTTGACAGCACCTACAAACAACAAGAACACATTCCATCTGGCAAGGTCCACATGTCTAGCTGCCATTTATGTCACTGTGAGGAAAGGGGATTATAAGTGAAAAGGTTATTCATCCTATTCTATCATGCAATCTGCAGCACCATTTCTATCTCCACCACGGCCGTATTTTCTAATCTCTGGTACTTTGTTTCTAACTTTTGCATTTGAAGCACCAATAATTATCAATGCATCTTGATTTCATGTTTGATCATCTTTGGACTGCAAATATTTGTAAACTTCTTTAATTCTGGCGGTTAAATTTTAATAATAGTTCTATTAATAGTTTAATAGAAGTTTTCTTAACTGGTCCTCCTTGTAGGCATGTAGAGATTACCCTGTCACTATCAACTCTGTACTTTAGGACATATCTTGAAATGTTTTATATGAAAAATATTTTACATGCAGCGTTTTATATGCTGAATGTGATATCATCCCTCTTCAATATGTCATTTCTTGCATACTAGACCACTGGGCTGGCTATTTTTTATTATTATTTTATTTTATACTTGTTCACTAAATTAATACAGTTCATATACATTTTTTTTCACACCAGACCTTTCATAGTTATGTTGTTGTTGTTATGTGCTGTTGAGTTGCCTGTGACTCACAGCGACTCTATGTACAACAGCCTTAAATTCTGCCCTATCCTGTGCCAATCTTACCATCTCTGACATGCCCCTGTTATTACCCCAGTCACTGAATCAATCCATCTCATTAAGGGGCTTCCTCTTCTGGGCTGTCCCTCCACCCTCCCAAGCATGATGTCCCTCTCCAAGGACTGGCCCCTCCTTGCAACATGTCCAAAGTATGTCAGACAAAGCTTCAGAATCCTCGCCTCCAAGGAGCAGCCTGGTTTCACCCTCTCAAGAACAAACCTGTTCGTTTTCCTAGCAGTCCATGGTATATTCAATACTCTTTTCCACACCATCACTCAAAGGCATCAATTCTCCTTCTATCATCCCTAGTCATTGTCCAGCAAGTAAATCTCAGCTCACTAATGTAAAGGGTGTTTATTTTAAAACATTCTGTTTTACCAGCTTGATTCCAAACTGTGGTGGACTGCACATTTCTGTGATGCTGGAACGTAGCCACTGGTATTTAAACACCAGCCGTCACCCAGGATGGACAGGCCTCTATAGCGACAAAGCCCAAGGAAGAAGCGTCCGAGTGATAGACGTCTGAAAACCTGGAAGACTCAGCAGCCTGACACTGCCTGATAAGCAGCAGAGGAGTCCCCTCAGGGGAGCAGGGACCTGGCGCATGGCCGAGGGGGGCTATTTCCTCAAACGAGCTGACTTTAATGCTGAGGACAGAGTAGTTTTCAGGACCTTCAAGTGCAGATGTGGTCTGACTTGGAAAGAGATGAGGAAGCTGCAAACATCCTTAATAATCGATGAAGAATGAACAAAGTGTGAACGTAGGAAAACTGTTCATTGTTAAAAAATGAAGTGGAATCTTTTTACCTTGCAACACCCTATTTATGAAACGGGCCCCTGCTGCCTCATTATCCCCTTTCCAGTTTATTAAACAATTGTTTAACAAGGCGGTACAAATGGAGAAATTATTCATGACGTCCTGAAATATTTAATGCAAGTGTCTATCTGACTTCTCGCCTGGAGCAGGCTCCCTGGGCCTGGGATAGCAGGGGGCCACAGAGACGTCCCCAGGGGCCCTATCTAAGTGACTTCCTTAATAACAGTGAGAGGGCACATGCCGTCTCCTTCTCCCGGGGATGCCCTGTAAGGCATGGAATCATTGAATAGATTCAACATGAAGAAGAAACTGCAGTCCAGCTGCCTTATGCTTAAATCTAAAAATTTAAAAGACTTCTAAAAATATAAAATGATGTCACTCTTCACATGTTTTTACGTTAGAAAATATAGTTTTCATAAAATAGGCAATTTATGTTAATATGCAATAAGCTTATTATGACAGACTTTAAATTAATTTAAATATACATATTTTTATTGTTTTAATTTCTGAAATATTATACTCCGGTAGTTCCAATTATACAAACCAAAACTCTTTTGGTGTGCTGAGTAGCTGTTAAGAGTATAAAGGTGTGCTGAGACCCAAAGAGAGTCATGGTGGCCAAGTGGGTAAGGAGTAGTGTTGCCAGCCCAAAGCCACGCGGTTCGAGTCCACCAGCTGCTCTGAGGAAGAAAGCCTGGCAACCTTCTCTAGTGAGGCTTACAGCCTCTGACAGCCCACCAGAGAGTCACCTATGGGTCGGTTCCAGCTCGTCGAAGGCCAACAAGTTTGAGAACTTCCAGTCTGAACGTTCTCCACTCACTTTAATCACTGCTGGGACCAACTTCCTAAAACACTCTGGGACGGATATGGGCTTCTCAGTCAGGCAAACTGCCCCAAAGAGCTGGACGCTCCTCTCAGCAGCCGTGTGACTCTGCACAAGCCATCTTATCTCATGGAACTTTAGCTGTCTCATTGAAAACGGGGGAACTATATTCTACAAATAGTACCTCCAAGATCCCCATTCCAAAGGAAAAGCAGGAAGTTCGCACCGACTGCAAAGAGGCCACCATCTGAACCAGGTGATCCAGGGTGACCCACTGGAGGTCCCTCTAACATCAGGCCCCACCCCGATGCAATGAAACATACGGTAGAGGACAGACCCTGACCTCAGGCCCCACACCATGAGATGGATGGTAGAGGACACACTCTGACCTCAGGCCCCACGCTGTGCAACATATGGTAAAGGACACACTCTGACCTCAGGCCCCACATCATTAGAGTACAGGAAATATAACTGGGAAGCCACAGACGGAAGACGGAAGGGCTGTGTGCAATGTGAGATCCTAATCAAAGACAGTGGAGGAAAAGTGGTAAAATGAAAATACACTTTGAGGTTTTGTTATGCATAGTATCAGAGCTCATGCATCTTGGGCCACCAGAAGTCAGAGGTCACTTGATGGTGAAGGTCCCACATGATGGGGCTTCTTCTTGTCCCTTGATGTCATACCTCACTGTCTGTCCACTCTGCTGGTCTTGCTGCTCCCTGAGCATGCCAGCACCTACCTGAGAGCTTTGTACCTGCTGTCTCCTCCTTCTGTTCACACTCTTTCCCTGTCCACCTACACAAACCGTCATTCATCACCCTGAGGTCTCCCTGTGAAGTTCACATTCTCAGCTCCTCTGAAGTCTCAGCCTCTCCCCAACATTTCCCATCTCCTTCCCTGGCAGTACTCGACACTGTCTAACATAGTCATCTTACTGGTGAATAAAGGAAGAATTGATTAAGTCAGTCTTCTCACACTTGAATTCTCTTTTCCAAGCTGAATAGCATCCCAAAAACATTTCAGAGAAATTTAATAGTTACATCTCAACATCAAGAAAACAAAAATCCTCACCACTGGACCAACAGGCTACATCATGACAGATGAAGAGACTGAAGTTGTCAACCATTCCATTTTACTTGGCTTACCAACCAACACCCATGGTAGCAGAAGTCAAGAAATCAGACGTGTTTGCATTGGGAAAGTTGGCTGTCAGAGACTTCTCCGAAGTGCTAGGGAGCAATGATGTTAGCTTAAAGACTATGGCATTCCTGATGCAAGTCCTGGTATTTTCAGTTGTTTACTATGCATCTGAAAGTTGGACCATGTATAAGGATGACAGAAGAGAAATCAACACCTTCGGATTGTGGTGTTGGAGAAAGTACTGAATAGCCCATGGACTGCTAAAAGAACAAACAAATCCGTCTTGAAGGAATGAAACCAGTGTGCTCTGCAGATGCAGAAATGGTGAAAGTCAGCCTCACACAGTCTGTTGTTAGGAGAAGCCAGTCCTCCGAGAAAGGGACACCATGCAGGGAAAGGTGGAGGGCCAGAGAGGAGAGGAGGGCCAGCGAGGAGAGGAGGGCCAGCGAGGAGAGGAGGGCCAG